>NC_081800.1:21747031-21761518 GCF_963082965.1 Carassius carassius
TTGCAATGAATGTTTGATGCTTACCCTCCTTGTGAAGGGTGTAAATGATTGTCCTCTGGACAACTGTCAGATCAGCAGTCTTCCCCATGATTGTGTAGCCTAGAAAACCAAACTGAGAGACCATTCTGAAGGCTCAGGAAACCTGTGCAGGTGTTTTGAGTTGATTAGCTGATTGACATGTCACAATATTATAATTTGTTGAGAAAGTGAATTGGTGGGTTTTTGTTAAATGTGAGCCAAAATCATCACAATTAAAAGAACCAAAGACTTAAACTACTTCAGTCTGTGTGCATTGAATTTATTTAATATACAAGTTTCACAATTTAAGTCGAATTTCTGAAATGAACATTTCCATGACATTCTAATTTATTGAGATGCACCTGTATGTAAATTATCTTTTTTCGGTTAACTTTCCGTTTAACAATAAACAATATGAATAATATTATTGATTAAATGATGTAAAAAAAAAAAAAGTTATTTGTTAATGTTATTAATGCATTAATGGTAAAAAATTACCCAATATTTAAGAAGAGCCAATGGACACATAACAAACATTACATTATTTTATTAATGAAACCCATCCTGCACCCTGAAAAGAACGGCATAACCTAAAAACAAATTAGATAAGCAAAAAAACAGAATAACTGCACAAAAAAGCAAATAATAAATCCAATTATTTGATTGTATTGCCCTGAAATGACCTGCTATCTCTCAGACATTATTTAATCTAAAAAAATTAACAACCATTATTTAGGACTAATCTTAACATATTCCTTGCCATAAACAGGTTTCTGGCTGTAGTATGATGGGTAACAGGAATCTTTCGAGTGAAGTGTATCTCATGAAAATGAGAACCATTTTTCTCTGACATCCTGATGCTAAGATGACGCTCGAGAATACAGATTTAAACGATCATAGTAAAACCTGGTCAAGTATACAATACAAATACAGTAGACCAATGAATACAGAGTGACCACAAAAGCCTGTTTCAGTGAGGTGTAAGGGTAACATCACTTTTAAAGTCAGTACAGATTATGGCATGTTGTACAAAAGGCAAATAACATATAGGAGCTATTTAAACTTGACCCTACAGTAAATGGCAAGAACAAATCTACCAAACAAATAAGTTCTGCAAGCAGAGTGAGCCCAACCGGAATATAACTAAAACATTAAAAGAGAAAAGAAAAGAAAGTACTTTTTAATGTATGTTACCTTTTCATAATACCCCCCCCCCCCCCTTAATTATTTATCTTTTTAATATATGCATTAAAATATTCTCCCTGTGAATGTATTTAAAATGTAATCATGGTGTCTTGAAATTATGAATTTTTCCTCAGAAAATGAGCTTCAGCAAAGTTTAGACATGGCCAAATAATGTTCTCCACATGATCCACGTGACGCACCATTAAGCCATCACACATTAAATTGAACTAAACATGAGATTCTTTGAATTTTGTTAGGGAAAATTTAAAGCAGTTCAATTCATGCTTTAAAATTAAAAGTCCTTCTTGCAGTACTGCAAAAACTGTCTAATGTATCTCCAACCTCAAGAGGAACATTAAGTAATTAATCTGTCTGTTTTAGTACATATTCCACACAGAAAATAATTTTTGTAAAACGGTGTTAAACCATGATAAAGCACCAAATATACATTTAGAGGAATTAAATGTAAAGAATTCAATTAAAGTGACTAATTAAAACATAATTCCCCCAACCTCCATTGTAAAGTAGATTTCCTCCAAAGAACATCTGGTGCATATGAATGTTAAAGTGCCACTCTTTACTCTTACATCTAAAAGGATGATTGATCAGTCGCTGATGTATCCCATTACACATAATCAATCATTTACGGTAATGTGTGAACTTTCACACAATTTTTCTTCAAACAAAAAAAAGTAAAAAATACTTGTATCACAAGACCCACAAAATCAAGTGCACCCAAACTAAATCTTAGATTTAAAACCTGAAAAAATCTGTATGACATTTGTGCTTTACATTATTGCTGATGTAGATTAATGATAATCATTTATATCAGTACAAGTCTAATGACAGAACACAAGAAAATCAAGAGTGAAAAAACAACCCTAACACACACACACACACACAGAAACGAGCTTTACTTCCTCTGCCTCAAATACAACCTTTCTGTCAATCTGCTCATTAAAGACATCTTCTGCTTGTCAGTTGATATGTGTAAAATAACACGTCCGTGCAAGTTACTGTAAAACCGTGTGCGGCATAAAGAGGTCTAATAGCTTATGTATATTCTAAGTGCATACAAAGTGTAAAGCAAATTGCATATTTAAATACTCATGTCAATATAATATAAAGCGCAAATGCTTCTAAATAAAAAATTCATAACGTGTTCCACTGGTGCAAAGCAGTCCACGCAGCACTGGCCCTCGGTTCCTGCTTCTCACCACAAGGGACTCTCTGTCAGATCTCTGGATGACAACACACAAAAGAGGACAAACGTAAGTTTGGGAAGAAATGGTGCATTTATAGGTGGCAGAGGTTGAAAGAGATGGATAGAGAGAGGGAAACAGACGGAGGGGGTGGTGGAGTAGAGTTAAGGAGGAGAAAGAAAGAGGGTGAAGGAGAGAAGTAAGGGAGAAAGGGTTTTAATGATGCTGAAAATTGGCCGGTGAGCACTGTCTATCCTCTCAGTAAATCATTGCTACAGCTTCCTGTCAACTTATCTGTCCTCTTGTCCTCCTCTCACAGAACTCCCCCATCCTTTCTCTCGCTCTCTTCCTCCTCACTAATTTTATGGGGTGGTATTCAAAACTTCCATCTCCTCACCATATTTGGACTGTCACCATAAATAAAGGCCTGCATTAGTCTGTGCGAGTGTGCAAAGACAGAAAAGGAGACGGACTGTGACAGGGAGATATAAAGAGAGGCGTTCGGGAGAGAGAAGGGCCGAATGTTTTTTGCAACAGTGACATATTTACTTGTGTGGGTTGTGTTAGAGTATATGTGAAAATCTATCTGAGCCGTGTCTGCAGGTCACAGATAAAGACAATGTGACCGATGGGGTTTATAGACAGTGAATGTGTGTTTGTGCGTGCTGTACCTGAGGGTAGTGTCTCTGTTGTCAGGGAGGAGAAGAGCTGTCTCCTCTCCAGAGCTGTGCCCTCTTGACAGAGCGGCCTCGTACTCTTCCTCCTGTAAAACATATACGCAACCACATGCACATGAATAAAGGGCCTATTCACCACAAGTCTGAAGAACGAGCACAACCTGATTTTTAAAACTGCAAAGTGCAGTGAACTATTTCACATTGAGTTTGAAATATTATCTGATATCAGTTTTTTTTTTTTTTTTTATATATATACCTGAACACTACAGTTTTTTTATATCAGTCAGCGCCAAAAAAACCTTGCCAACAATTCAGAGAACTAAAAAAAATTGCCATCTGGCTCAATGCATCTTTGTGAACTCCAACACACTGAGCCTGAAATATTATTCTGCAGTATTCTGTATTATTATTTTATTTGGATAGGTTTATTCTTATTCTCTGTTGAGATTTATTTTGCTTATGTGCATGTTAAATCATTAAATTTGAATCCTAAACAAACTCAAGCAGACAGATATTATTATAGCTTAAAACATACAATAAATCAAAACTAGATGGTAAAGTTTGTGGTCAAACTTTAAGTTGGCTTGAAAAAGCCTGGCCAGAAAGTTTGGAAAAATTTAGAAAGTTTAAAAAGGAAAGTGATTAACATATTGCTAGCATTAAAAGCAAGTGACTACCATGTCATTAGCATGATTAGCAAAGTTGCTAGCATGTTGCTAGCATGATTAGCAAGTGACTAGTATGTTACTAGCATGTTTGTAGCATGATTAGCAAGTGACTACCATGTCACTAGCATGATTAGCATTTTGCTAACATGTTTCTAGTATGATTAGCATGTCGCTACCATGTTTCTATCATGATTAGAATGCGGCTAGCATGTTTCTAGTATGTTGCTAGCATGTTCCTAGCATGATTAGCATTTTGCTAGCATGTCTCTAGCATGATTAGCATGTTGCTAGCATGTTTGTAGCATGATTAGCAAGTGACTAGCATGTCACTAGCATGTTTGTAGCATGATTAGCAAGTGACTAGCATGTCGTTAGCATGTTACTATCATGTTCCTAGCATGTTGTTAGCATGTTTCTAACATGATTAGCATGTTGCTAGCATGTTTCTAGCATTTTTCTCGCATGATTAGCAAGTTACTAGCATGTCGCTAGCATGTTTGTAGCATGATTAGCATGTCGATAGCATGTTTTTAGCATGATTAGCATGTTGCTAGCATGTTTCTAGCATGATTAGCATGTTGCTAGCATTGTCGCTAACATGTTGCTAGCATGATTAGCATATTGGTAACATGTTTCTAGCATGATTAACATTTGGCTAGCATGTCTCTAGCATGATTAGCATGTTGTTAGCATGTTTCTAGCATTTTTCTCGCATGATTAACAAGTTACTAGCATGTCGCTAGCATGTTCCTAGCATGATTAGCATGTTCTTAGCATGATTAACATGTTGCTAGCATGTTCCTAGCATGATTAGCATGTTGCTAGCATGTTCCTAGCATGATAAGCATGTTGTTAGCATTGTCGCTAACATGTTGCTAGCATGATTAACATATGTCTGTAGCATGTAGCTAGCATAAGTAGCAAATGATTAGCATGCTGTTAGCATGACTAACATGTCTCTAGCATGTTGCTAGCATGATTAGCATATGTCTGTAGCATGTAGCTAGCATAAGTAGCAAATGATTAGCATGCGGTTAGCATGACTAGCATGTCTCTAGCATGTTGCTAGCATGACTAGCATGTTTTTAGCATGATTAACAAAGTGACCAGCATTTTGTTACCATGATTAGCAAGTGACTAGTATGTTGCTAGCATGACTAGCAAGTGACTAGCATGTTGCTAGCATGACTAGCATGTTTCTATGCTAATCCAGCTGGTTAGAAACCAGCTAAGACCAGCGTGACAGTGGCCAAAACTACTTTAAAACCATGTTTAAAGCATGTTTCTAACCTGATTATCAAGTTACTAACATGTTGTTAACATGTTTCTATGATAATCTAGCTAAAACCAGTTGATTCAGTAAAGAAAACCAGCTAAGGCCAGCGTGACAGTGGCCAAAACCACTTTAAACCATGTTAGAAGTATGTTTCTAGTCTTAGCAGCCAGTTACTAGCATGTTGTTAACATTTTTCTATTCTAATCCAGCTAAAACCAGTTGATTCAGTAAAGAAAACCAGCTAACACCACCTAAGGCCAGGGTGACAGTGGCCAAAACCACATTGAAACCATGTTACAAGCATGTTTCTAACCTGATTAGTGAGTAACTAGCATGTTGTTTTCATTTTTCTATACTAAACCAGCTAAAACCAGTTGATTCAGTAAAGAAAACCAGCTAAGACCACATAAGGCCAGCGTGACAGTGGCCAAAACCACTTTAAACCATGTTAGAAGTATGTTTCTAGTCTGATTAACAAGTAACTAGCATGTTATTAACATTTTTCTATACTAAACCAGCTAAAACCAGTTTATTCAGTAAAGAAAACCAGCTAAGACCACATAAGGCCAGCATGACAGTGGCCAAAACCACTTTAAAACCATGTTAAAGGCATGTTTCTAGCCTGATTAGTGAGTAACTAGCATGTTGTTAGCATGTTTCTATGCTAATCCTGCCAAAACCAGCTAAAACCAGTGGATTCAGTAAAAACCAGCTAAAACCCAGCTAAGACCAGCGTGAGAGTGGTCAAAACCACTTAAAAACCAGCTTGGGAGACTAGCCAAAACAACTGATCATCTTAGGCTGGTTTTAGCTGAATTCTCAGTAGAGAGTTTTTAAGGTTTGCTATGGTAGTAGACAGCTTAAATACATTATAAGTCTTATTTTGTAAAAGTTTGTACCCCCTCAATGAAAGTCTATGGGATTTAAGGTGTTTTTGATCGTCTGGTTTACGAAAACCATAAGCCAGATCAGTTAGAAAAGATATAGCAACCCGAGTCAGACCAGTCTGAAGGTCTGACCCGAGTTTGGTGGTTCTAACTTGAAAGCTCTAGGAGGAGATAGTGTTTAAAATTTGGCTCAGAAGAATAATAATAAGATTAAATAGTAGATCAGTAAGTTGGCTTTTTCAAGCCAACTTAATAAAAAACTGGCAGTAGTTTGTACCAGGGTAGGGTTGCACCAGCCATTCGTAAGACCTTATGTAAATTAGAACGTTAAGTCTACACTAGCGGCTTAGAAACATCCAGCTAGTTTGTAACTAAATCTATATTTGGTTGCACCAGTTGTTCGTAAGGTAAGACATAGCAAGTAGTTCTTAAGCTCTCCTTAAAGTAATGTGTAGTCGCATAATGACATTTACCCTAAATGATCCAATAGAAGCCTTCAAATACGCGATCAGAACTTATTAAATGCTGTGAATTTCAATTTATCCTTCATTCTAACTTCTTTTGCCTCATACAACAGTAAAATAAGTTTCCATAAAAAAACAATACTACTTAATCATGAATAACATTAGGTAAGCTGTGTAAATAATACCCAGAAACTGTAACTGAAACAAAAAAGGAACAATAAATTATGAAACATAAGAAATAGCATTTATTTATTTATATGCATTTAAGTCATTTGACATGCGAATCCTAACCGCATGCTTCCGTAAATATTTTGTTAAAACATAGTTAAGCTTTAACTAACTGTATCCTGTATGTATGAACGGTGCAACAGAAAAAATATTTAGCAGTGCATAAGTTGTAACTTGCATACAGCTGGTGCAACCGGCCCCGGGAGTTTAGAGAACGTTAACTTATGAAAATTCATTGCATTTAGTTATATTTCATATTTGGGGTCTCTGAGACCCCAAAAACAACAATTTTTAAGTAATATCTTTCATAAAGGATGTTGAAATTTTATCAAAAATCATTTAACACAAGATTACGGAGAGTTATAATGTATCAACCTCACTTCTCAAACAGAACATGAGCAATAAGCATTCAGATCCCCAAGAAAATCCAATTTTACTTAAATTTTGATATTCAGAGTTGATTTGGATGATTGAAAAATGTATTGGTTCGATGCCCAAGGAAAGCAAAAATCGATAAAATGGACACCTTCAATGCAATACAAGTCTCTTTGGACTAATGTGTCTGGCAAATGCATAAATTTGAATAACCAATCATTGTGCCAATTTTTCCCTAAATATTTTCTATGTAGCCACAAATATTATTTATCATTTTTGGAAATTTGGAATTTGATAATAACAAACCCTCACCGACTCAGAGCTGTGAGCATGTGTGTGAGCACTGGGCTGATGTGGAGATGAGAGGGGTGCAGGTTGGCTGATGACCACCATGTCCATGCCCGAGGGGTGTCTAGGAGAAGGTGGAGGGGTGGCCGGGAGCAGCAGGTCAGCCTGGGGCTGCTCACACAGACTATAGTGGTTCAGAGGACCAGAAGATTGGGCGTCCTGCAAAGCCTCTGGGTTCTCATCCTCAGAATCAGAAAGCAGTGGGCTTTCTGCATGACCTGAAACCAGGAATAGCAGATGAGCTTGTGTATGGCTGTCCAATTAGAGGGAAATATTGATATCTTACTTTCTGTCATGTGAGAGTTTCTATTTTGCAAAAAAAACTCATCTTGACAGTAGGCGGGTATACAGGTGCATCTATAAAAAATTGACTATCATGGAAAAGTTCTTTTATTTTTTGTAATTTAATTTTAAAAAAGCAAACTTCTATTCTAGATTCATTGCACACAAACTGATTTTTTTTGTTTTGTTTTAATTCTGATGGTTATGACTTACAGCTTAAGAAAATAAAACATTCAGTATCTCAAAAAAATCCAATAAAAAAAAAAAAGACCAATCAAAAAAGATTTACGAAACAGAAATGTTCAAGGTTTAATTATGCACTCAATACTTGGTTGGGGCTCCTTTTGCATGAATTACTGCTTTGGCTTGGCATGGAGGCGATCACCCTGTGGCACTGCTGAGTGATTATTGAAGCCCAGGTTGCTTTGATAGCGGCCTTCAGCTCCTCTGTATTGTTTGTCAGATGTTACTTATCTTCCTCTTCACAATAGCCCATAGATTTTCTGTGAGGTTCAGGTCAGGTGAGTTGGCTGGTCAATCAAGCACAGTAATATCATGGTCATCAAACCGCAGGTACTAAAGTCATGCTGCAAAATTAAATCAGCATCTCTATAAAGCTTGTCAGCAGATGGAAGCATAAAGTGCTCCAAAATCTCCTTGTACACAGCTGCATTGACTTTGGACTTGATAAAACACAATGGACCCACACAAACAGACGTCACGGCACCCCAAATCAGAAGAATCAGAATCAGAATCAGAAAGAGCTTTATTGCCAAGTATGCTTGCGCATACAAGGAATTTGTTTTAGTGACATAAGCTTCCAGTAAACAGAGACAACAACACACAGACAAAAAAAAAAAAAAAAAATTTTACAGGAGAATTACAAATTGGCAAATAAATAAGTGTATAAACAATTGTGCTATAGATGATAATGGAATAGGATTGAGTGAGATGCAGGAATGTTCTAGGATGGAGGGGTAACAAATAAATATAAGGATATTGCACATTTTTTCATAAGCATAAGTTTAAGTGGGAAACATTTAACTGTTCATGAGGTAGATTGCCTGGGGGAAGAAACTATTCTTGTGCCTTGCTGTTCTTGTATTTGCGGCTCTGAGGCGCCGGCCAGATGGCAAAAGTTCAAAGATGGGGTGACTTGGATGTGAGGGATCCAGAGTGATTTTCTGAGTCCTTTTCCTCACTCTGGATGTGTACAGTTCTTGGAGGGTGGGCAGAGGAGCACCAATAATCCTTTCAGCAGTCCGAACAGTTCTCTGTAGTCTTCTGATATCTGATTTTGTAGCTGAACCAAACCAGACAGTAATTGAAGTACACAGAACTGACTCAATGACGGCTGAGTAGAACTGTTTCAGCAGCTCCTGTGGCAGGTTAAACTTCCTCAGCTGGCGAAGGAAGTACAACCTTTGTTGGGCTTTTTTCACAATGGAGCCAATGTGATTGTCCCACTTCAGGTCCTGAGAGATGGTGGTTCCCAGGAATCTGAATGACTCCACTGCAGCCACAGTGCTGTTCATGATGGTGAGTGGGGAAAGTGCAGGGGGGTTTCTCCTAAAGTCCACAGTCATCTCCACTGTTTTGAGCGTGTTCAGCTCCAGGTTGTTAAGACTGCACCAGACAGGCAGCTGCTCAACCTCCTGTCTGTAAGCAGACTCGTCACCGTCCTGGATGAGGCCGATGACTGTAGTGTCGTCTGCAAACTTCAGGAGCTTGACAGAGGGGTCTTTAGAGGTGCAGTCGTTGGTGTACAGGGAGAAGAGCAGAGGGGAGAGAACACATCCCTGAGGGGCACCAGTGTTGGTGGAGCAGCTGTTTGACATGAATTTCCCCAGTCTCACTAACTGTTGCCTATCTGTCAGAAAGCTGGTGATCCACTGACAGATAGAGCTAGGAACAGAGAGCTGGGTCAGTTTGGTCTGGAGGGTTGTTGGGATGATGGTGTTGAAAGCCGAACTAAAGTCCACAAACAGGATCCTCACATAAGTCCCTGTTTTGTCCAGATGTTGCAGGATGAAGTGCAATGCCATGTTGATTGCATCATCCACGGACCTGTTTGCTCGGTACGCAAACTGCAGGGGGTCCAGTAAGGGTCCAGTGATGTCCTTCAGATAAGCCAGAACCAGTTTTTCAAACGACTTCATGACGACAGACGTTAGAGCCACAGGTCTGTAGTCGTTAAGTCCTGTTATCTTGGGTTTCTTTGGAATGGGGATTATGGTGGAGCGTTTGAAGCAGGAAGGCACTTCACACAACTCCAGAGATCTGTTGAAGATCTGTGAAAAGATGGGGGCCAGCTGGTCAGCACAGATTTTCAGGCAGGCTGGTGTAACGCCATCTGGGCCTGGTGCTTTTCTTCTTTTGTTTTTCTTGAAGACCTGGCGCACATCATCTACACAGATTTGAAGAGCAGGAGGTATGGAGAGGGGGATTGCAGCAGGTGTTAATGGTTGTGTAGGGAGATGGTCAGAGTGGGTGTTGGGGGTTTCAAATCTACAATAAAACTCATTCAGGTCGTTAGCAAGTCGTTGATTAGCCTCAGTGCAAGGGGATGGTGTCTTGTAGTTTGTGATGGCTCTCAGTCCTCTCCAAACTGAAGTAGAGTCGTTGGAAGTAAACTGGTCTTCCAACTTTTTAGCGTAGGTCTTTTTAGCCGCTCTAATCTCTTTGTTCAGTGTGTTCCTGGCCTGATTGTACAAGACCCTGTCCCCATTTCTGTAGGCATCCTCTTTGGCCTGACGAAGGTGTCTGAGTTTTACTGTAAACCATGGCTTATCATTGTTGAATGTTAAATAAGTCCTGGTAGGAATGCATATATCCTCACAGAAACTAATATAGGATGTTACAGTCTCTGTGAGTTCGTCCAGAAGTAAGTGATGAATAATCATCACTTACTTCTGAAACTTCAAACTGGACTTTGGATTCTGTGCCTCTCCAGTCTTCTTCCAGACTCCAAAACTAGATTTCCAAATTAAATGCTAAACTTTCATCTGAAAAGGGGACTTTGGACCACTGAGCTACAGTCCAGTTCTTTTTCTCCTTACCCCAGGTGAAATGCTTCTGTCGTTTGTCTGGTTCAGGAGTGGCTTGGTTCTAGGAATGTGACAGCTGTAGCCCTTTTCCTGAAGACGTCTGAGTGTAGGGACTCTTGATGCGCTGACTCCAACTTCAGATACAGCACTCTGTGAACAGCCAGCCCTTTCCACTTTCTGTGTCTTACCCTCCTTGTGGAGGATGTTGATTGTCTTCTGGACAACTGTCAAGTCAGTAGTCTTTCCAATAATTGTAGTTGCATGTTCTAAACTAGCCCAAGAGGTACCCAGTATTTATACTCAAAATTAATCTAATTAAGCTCAAAATGGAATATAGGCTACATACTGAGCAAGTCGTAACCATCAGAATAAAAAAAAATAAATCTTGAAATATTTCAGTTTGTGTGCAATGAATCTAGAATATAAGAAAGTTAGCTTTTTCAATTAAAAAAAAAAATTGTATTTAATTTGGTTAAGCTATTTAAATATATATATTTTATTTATTGTGTAGTCCTACTTCTTAGTATTATTTTCCTGGTTTGCATAACCAAAACTGTTGTGTAATGCTGTTGTCTACTTTTTCAGGGCAGACTTTTCACTATCAGCATAAAGTCTGGTAAACTTAGAAAGTTATACTGGCCAAAAAGTTGTTCATCTTTGCTCCTAAAATTTTTGTAACACAAACAAATCATATTGTAGCTTGCCATTTGCCACTGTGGTAAAACTTTCCATTTTTGCACAAAATATGTCAGGTGTGAGATCAGGCTGATTGGGTTAGAATGGCAGACTTGACATGTTAAAAGGAGGGTGATGCTTGAAATCATTGTTCCTCCATTGTTAACCATGGTGACCTGCAAAGAAACGCGTGCAGCCATCATTGCGTTGCATAAAAATGGCTTCACAGGCAAGGATATTGTGGCTACTAAGATTGCACCTAAATCATCAATTTATAGGATCATCAAGAACTTCAAGGAAAGAGGTTCAATTCTTGTAAAGAAGGCTTCAGGGCGTCCAAGAAAGTCCAGCAAGCGCCAGAATCGTCTCCTAAAGAGGATTCAGCTGCGGGATCGGAGTGCCACCAGTGCAGAGCTTGCTCAGGAATGGCAGCAGGCAGGTGTGAGTGCATCTGCACGCACAGTGAGGCGAAGACTTTTGGAAGATGGCCTGGTGTCAAGAAGGGCAGCAAAGAAGCCACTTCTCTCCAAAAAATACATCAGGGACAGATTGATCTTCTGCAGAAAGTATAGTGAATGGACTGCTGAGGACTGGGGCAAAGTCATATTCTCTGATGAAGCCCCTTTCCGATTGTTTGGGGCATCTGGAAAAAGGCTTGTCCGGAGAAGAAAAGGTGAGCGCTACCATCAGTCCTGTGTCATGCCAACAGTAAAGCATCCTGACACCATTCATGTGTGGGGTTGCTTCTCATCCAAGGTAGTGGGCTCACTCACAATTCTGCCCAAAAACACAGCCATGAATAAAGAATGGTACCAAAACACCCTCCAACAGCAACTTCTTCCAACAATCCAACAACAGTTTGGTGAAGAACAATGCATTTTCCAGTACGATGGAGCACCGTGCCATAAGGCAAAAGTGATAACTAAGTGGCTCGGGGACCAGAATGTTGAAATTTTGGGTCCATGGCCTGGAAACTCCCCAGATCTTAATCCCATTGAGAACTTGTGGTCAATCCTCAAGAGGCGGGTGGACAAACAAAAACCCACTAATTCTGACAAACTCCAAGAAGTGATTATGAAAGAATGGGTTGCTATAAGTCAGGATTTGGCCCAGAAGTTGATTGAGAGCATGCCCAGTCGAATTGCAGAGGTCCTGAAAAAGAAGGGCCAACACTGCAAATACTGACTCTTTGCATAAATGTGATGTAATTGTCGATAAAAGCCTTTGAAACGTATGAAGTGCTTGTAATTATATTTCAGTACATTACAGAAACAACTGAAACAAAGATCTAAAAGCAGTTTCGCAGTACAGACTGTACAGTACAGTGGTGAAGTCTTATCATTGTGCAGGGCCGTATAATGCAGTGGTGTGTGGCATTTTATGATGTGGCTGTCTGCTGACTGGAGTTCTGTGGTATTGTTGTGACAGACCCACAATAGTGTCGTTGTGTAGTGATGTATGTACAGAATTAAAGAAAGCACAGTGACTCACTGCTCTGCAGCAGCACCGTCTCACTCCATTTAGAATCACTCAGCACCTCCAGCCTTCTCTCCAGCTGACGGCTGTACTCCATCACTTCCTGCAAAAACACAGTTAACAAACCTCACAGTTAAAAATAATGTTACACTATAATGTTTAAAATACCATTCTGTCCGTCATCCTCTTCCTAAATAATGGTGTCTTAACAGGTCAGATTTCAGTAAATAGTTGGTACTTTGATTGTTAGGGTTGCAGTCTCAGACCATGCATTTCTGCCTAAAATGTCAATGATACCATAAAGGTGCCACATAATTGCATATGCATGACCAAACTCTTTGTTTATTTTCTGCAAACTCCATTCACAGCCTTACATAGGTAACACACTAACCAGATGTTCCTCCACCTAGAAAAGATAATTAAAAGATTATAGCTGACATAATGTTTCTTTACTTAATAATTCATGCAAAGACTAACAAAAATATAAGTGTCATATTTCTGCATTTAAATCCCTCAGCCTGCTCCGGTTCCAATGTAAGTGTATTTACTTTGTGGAAAATTGCTTTAAACCAGGAGCCCAGCGCTGTCAGACATTCAGAGAGCAAAACATAGAGAGAGCTTGCATCTGGTGTTTAAGACTGGTACAACAGCATTTTTCTGCTATGCCTTCAGGCTCATGTGAATGAGACTGTTTACCAAGAAACTGAGCAAACTTTGTAAACTTGTTGGATGAGCTCTGAAAATTTTTGAGATGGCTTTAATAAGAATAAGTCAGAACTGAGCACTTGAGAGTTTTGTGAGAACCGCAGAGATCTTGCCTGTATTTCTGTCTGCAGGTGCTCCTTTTCTTTCTGAGCCACCCTGAGACTGGCCTTCAGCTCCTGCAGCTCACGACGAGTCTCGCTTAGCTGAACCTGACCACACAAACACAAATTTGACATGAGTATCAGAAGCCATAACAGTACATGTCTTAAAACATTTAGATTTCATTGCAAATGTAATTCATTCCTCAATTTACATTATATAAACATGTACATGGTCTAGGTCACTAAACAAATGTAGGCAAAGCTGTGATACTACTGACCATGTTAACTCCTACTAGGGCTGTCACTTTTGAGAAAAATCTAATTCGAATGGATATCGAATATCATGCAATGTATTCGAATATCTACGAACCCCCCCCCCCCCCCCCACCCGTGCATTAAAAAAAAAATAAAAAAAACGTAGCCTAATGGAGATTCAAACACAAGTGTATCAACAGTGATGGTCAAAAACAGGACTGTCTGGATTATTATTATTTTTTTACTTAATGTTTGAAACAGCAGGTTATCAACAAGTGCCACTATGCATATCCCACAACATTAGGCTAAATGAAAAAAAGATTCAGAACAGGCACAAACAATAACGTGACAACTTAAACAGCAGCAGGAGTAAGGCATATTGCCTAGCCTAATTCATTTCTTAATATTGTTTGCAAGAAACACCAGTCTATCAACTTGATCTGGATCAAGTGCGGCTCACTTTTTATTTACAATGTTCCCCGCGATGGACAACACACGTTCGGAGCACACAGACGTGCCTGGCTACTAGCTATTATTCGCTTGATTTGGTCATGGGCCTACACTCCAATACGTCTAGAGGGCCCTCTACTGAATAAGATGGCAAAGAATAAAATAAAA
>NC_081800.1:21761718-22016718 GCF_963082965.1 Carassius carassius
AGTCTGAATAACAAACATATAACTCTTACTGGTTATTTTTAGCGAATCAAATAAAGTAATGCACTGCACACACACACACATATAATATATATAGAAAATGTGTATTTATTTTTTTCAAACAAAGCATCGAAATCAAAATTATTCATTTAACCAAAATCCGAAACCAAACATAAAGTTTTGTAAATTAAACTCAGTAGGCTGTTTAGGTTGTCTTGTTCATAGGTGATGAACCAGTTGTAGTAAAATTCTTTGGCAAAAATCCACTTCTCCATGTTTTAGCCAAACAAATTTTTCTACTCTAGCATCATTTTTGATCACAGCAAGTGACTTCCTCCTTCAGCTCCTTCAGCTCGCCACACAGCTGACATTTACCTTTTGTAGCTTATCTGCGTTATGTGTATGAAACCGACACTGACACCAGAGTGTTACCAGAAGCCAAGGGCTGTTTCAATCAACAATTTTGGCCTTTCAGAACTATTTTTGAAATTTCAGTGTATCACTAATCAAAAACATACAATGTGACTGCTTTTGTAGCTGCCATTGTAGCCTGATTACTAAAATGAATGTCTCTTATGCACTAATTCTAAATGGTTTGAGTTAGTCTGAACCTCTGCCCTGTTTAATTTAAAGCATCAACTGATAGACAGTCTCTTTCATATGTAAATCAAAATGTTCATTATAACTGATATACACCCAAAATAATTGGAATCGAACAGAAAATCTGAATTAAAACTCAAGTCCTACATAACTATAACAAAGCAGATCTTTCAAAGATTAGAAGACCCAAAGCCTCTCACCTTTCTAGGTCAGTCTCTCTCTCCAGGCCTCTCTGGGTCAGTACTTTAATGTCCTCCTCTAGCTCTCTGATTCGCTGCTCATTAGCTTCTTTTTGAGCCAGCAGGGCTCTCTTCTCCTCTGTCAGGGCTTCACCTAAATCCTCAACTTCCTAAAAGAGATAGGTGTGATGGTAGTGAGGTGTTTACACTAAAGCGTATCACTAAAAATCATTTATCAGTTATCTTTCCGTCACTGTGTGTGAACGTATACACCACAGTAAACACAGTAAAGACAAAATATACACACAACTGTGACCCTGGGGCTGACCACACAGGCTGATGGAATGAGTGTTTACACTACCTTCTGCTGCTTCTTCATCTCTTCTACTTTCTCCCTATAGTCTCTCACTTCCTCCTTCAGCTCGCTGATCTTCCTGTCCAGCTCCTTGCGGCTCTGCTCCCAGGAGCTTGTGTCTCTTTCTCTCCTGCCTTTCTCCCTCTCCACATTCTGGTCTGCTGCTTCCAGAGCCTGGAGCAACTCGGCACGCTCCTTCAAACACTCCTGCAGACGTCTCTGTTAGGGAAAACGGATGGAGATTAGAAAGTTTAATTAATTACCCTATGCGGTAATTAATCAAATTAATTACATATACAAATAGTTGCTGTAAAAACCTAACATTATTGTGGCAGATCAAGTAATTAATTAAATACTTAAATATTCATAAATAGCATATTATTATATAATATAAATAATTATCTTGACTTAAATATTTGTTTTTCTTACAGATGTTTAAAAAGACATTACATCTGCAGTCAATCAATTAAAAAGAACAGTAACAATGCTGCTGACTTGGTTGGAAAGCTAAACACAGACTATTTGGCATCTAAAGCTGTTCATGTGATTTTTAAAACCACACAACAAACACACACATTGTGGCAATGTTAAATGGAGACTCTCTGTCTGACGTCTGCAGCTTTCTGTGGATTCAAATATCAATACACTGGGACGTCTCTATTGAATTTTTACCCTTACTTGCACAAAAAAACAGTTTTTTCTGCTCATCAAAGACTGCATTTATGTGATCAAAAATACAGAAAAAAATGTAATATTGTGAAATATTAAAATGTAAAATAATGTTTTTCTACACATTAAAATGTAATTTATTCCTGTGTTGCAAAGCTGAATTTTCAGCATCATTACTCCAGTCTTCAGTGCGTAATGATCCTTCAGAAATCATTCTAATATGCTGATTTATTATCAGTGCTGGAAACTGTTGTGTTAATATTTTTTTGGAACCTGTGATACTTTTTTTTATTTTCTTTTTAACTTTTTATTCATCAGAGAATCCTGAAAAAAGTATCAGTTTCCAAAAAATATTTGGCAGGACAACTGTTGCCAACATTGATAATTATAATAATATATCAGCATATTAGAATGATTTCTTAAGGATCATTAGACACTTTATACTGGAGTAATGGCTGATGGAAGTTCAGCTTTGCATCACAGAAATAAATTATATTTTAAAGGATATTAAAATAGAAACCATTATTTCATATTGTAATAAAATTTTGCAAGATTACTGTATTGTTTTCCATCAAATAAATGCAGCCTTGATGAGCATAAGAGACTTATTTAATAAACATTCAAAGTCTTACTGATCCCGAACTTTTGACCGATAGTGTACATTTATATTTATATTACAATTAAGTTAGTTTAGTGAAATAAACTTGTAGTGTAGTGTGAACCTGAAGTAAAACATAGAAAGCGACTCTGAAAAAGGAACCAGCTAGAAAACACATCATTAACTATCATTAATGCATGTCTGTGATAGATGTGAGTGGAAGCAGTGGCTCATGCATCTGCAGAGAATGCTGCCACCCTAGGCAACGGTCACCTGGATATGGCATTGTCTTATTTTGTCTCATTTTTGTGAAATGATGGACTGAATTACAGTCTTAACACATTCCTTAAGCTCATCTGACCTGCAGCAGCTGGGCTCTAGGAATGACCAGCAACATGTCCTCGCCCACTTCCTCCCCCTGACCCTCCTCTTCCAGAGTCACCAGCTCCTCTAGGGGCTTTGGGGCTGAGAAGGTGAAGGCAGTGCTGCGAGAACAAACCTCTTCTCTTCCATCCACATACACAAACTGGTACTGTTGAGCACTAGGCCCTGGTAGGTACGAAGCTGAAGAGGAGAGAGAAGAGGGAAGCTGTGAAAGGCCAAATACAGGCCAACAAAACCATAAACAAGACAACTGTATTGTGTGGGCTCTGGTTTTGAATACAGATTAAGTATATTTGAATATTGTCTGGTTATTCATAGTAAGTGAAGTTTGGAGATTTCCAATGAAACCACTGAAGCCTGGGGCATTGCTAATGACCTCATGTGGTTTTTCTCTGAGGTCCTAAATGCACTGTCTCCATCGCCATTACTCACCACAAATTACAATGCTGCCAGTCTGTATTGTGCAAATCTCAGCCCAGACAACACTTTCACTGACACACACACACTTGCCAAAACTGATTTACACTACCATTCAAAGGTTTGGGGTCAGTAAGATTTTTGTTAATATATAAAATTAGATTTATTCAGCTAGGACACATTTAATCGATTAAAAGACCGTTAAGATATTAATAATTTTACTGAAGATTTCTGATTTCAAATAAATGCTGCCATTTATGAAATAATCATAAAAAGAATTATAATTAAATAAGTCATTGTTACTACAAAAATATTAAAAGACTGATGATCTGAAATGTTTCATGAGCAATAAATCAGTGTATTAGAATGATTTTTTGAAGGATCATGTGACATTAAAGACTGCAATGGCTGCTGAAAATTGAGCTTTGCCTTTGCAGGAAGAAAATTACTTTTTTTTTTTAAAATATATTCAAACATAAATGTTACTTTTAAGTTGCAATACTATTTCAGAATATAACTGTTTTTACCAAATTTTTGATCAAATAAATGCAGGCTTGGGGAGTATAAGAGACTTCTTTCAAAAACAAACAAACAAGAACAAAAAGTTACTGACCCCAAACTTTTGAACAGTAATTGATGTTTCTTTAAATGGATATAGAGTCCACTCTCTATAGACTTAATTACTACAGATGTGCTTTTAAAAAATCACCTGGTCATTAGCTTGTCTCAAAGATTAGTCGATTATTTGGCTATTCGGAAGCCATGAATAATTTGAAAATTAAACATGTTTGCACACAACAATTGAATGGCTGTTGCAGTGATTAACTGTGTTGATAGTACTGCACGCTATAGCACAGTATGGAAAAAACCTTTTCAAATAAATTGCATCTCTGAATTTGTTCTTTTTAAAGCATCGCCAACTCTATACAAGTGATGCAGAAAAACAAGTCAATCTAGGGTAATTTGTGAACATCATGCCCATCCCTACTAATAACTAACTACAGGCGAATTCCTTTGTGGCATTTTATCTCCCTTACAGGCCATCTGATGATGAACGTTTGCTAATGTAATGAATGCACCTCAGTGAATAAGACCAGCAGTTGCATGAATCAATGCAAGAAACTGTAATGAGTTCCTTTTAATGTCCCTAAAGCACTCTATTCTTTATTCATACTGTAACCATCAGCTGACATTCAAGAGGGCTTGAACATCCAAAATCACTGCTTCAGAGACCTTGGAAATTAACACAGCAGTTGACAGAGGTCCCCTCTTTGTAGATGGATGGAGCTACTGCCCACACAAACGTATGGTAGTCCTTGACTGATATCCAGCCAACCTGAGGATAAAAGGAAACAGATCAGCTTTAATTAAGCAAAAGAGCTACAACAAAGCTGAAGTCTGGCTCTATCTCTAACCTTAAACAGTCCAATCCAGTCATTACTGGCCCATGTGTGCTGTGGGTTGATGGTGTAGTGGCAGTCCACTCTGCTCTGAGGAAAGTAGCAACTTCCAACATTTCGAAACTCCACCCCCCATGTCTTCTCCATCGCAACAGAATAGTGATGCACCTGGGTAAATATTAAAATGATCTAAAACTACTTCAGAGAACATTTTCTTCATTCTTTAATTATGATACATGTAGTTTTATTGTATTATTATATGAGAGCTTAAGTTAAATATTAGTATTTAAAAATAATAATAATTCTGAACATTGAACCAAAAAAAAGTTTATAAAAAGTTTTTTTAAAAACAATATGTACAAAATACAATATATTCTAGATTCATTTTAATATCAAATCTTGATCAAAATGTTCTTAAGGCATCATTGTGAAAACACCCTTTGGAACCTTTATTTCTAAGATTGTGTTTGTTGGCTATTTCTATCTATATGTATGATGTATTTGTCCATACAAAAATTTTAAATATACTGTAACTCTAAACCGGCTTTAATTAGTTGTATGGACATTATTATCGAGGCTTACTGAGGACAGCAGGGGAGAGGGGAATGTGTTGCAGAAGTGAAGAGGAAAATAGAGTGACAGGTTGTCGGGCGCCACAAATGCTGTGACTGGCTTTGTGAAGTGTATGGATTACATGCAATGACAGGTGGGTCCATCATTAGCACTTCATAATAAACTACACACTCCATATTTAGACTCCCCATGAACAGGCCAAGGACATTTGCTTATGTCATTTGTCTGATGTCAGAAACTTGCAGCTTAATTTTAACGCTCAGTATCAAGCTCATTTATCTCAAAAGATCAAAGGATAATTTGATTCATAATTTGAATCGTTTGAACTGTGGTAAAATTTGTAAAAAAAAAAAAAAAAAAAAAAAAACTGAACTGTGGTAAAATTTGTAAAAAAAAAAAAAAAAAAAACTGAAATAAAAAACAAAAGTGCACTAATTTAATGTACTTAAATATTACTTGACAAGTAACATTTGATTGTTGAGGAATAATTAAATAACAATTTTGGTTCGCAAACAATCGTGGATGGCTATTGCAAGCGAGGCCCAAAGTTAGAAACAATCTCAAGTAACTCGATAGAGCGTCGCAACAAACAAGAAAAAACAATGCATAGGCAGATCTAACACTTTGACACAGCAATTTAAAAAAGAAAGAAAACATGACAACATTATAACTGTTGTAGTCAATACACATTCCCTGGGACCGCCTCAAAATAGACTGGATGTTATAAACATGGCATGCTTTGTCTTTACAGTAGCTGCGTGCTACTGAACATGCAGCAGGTTTTTTTCTCTCTCTTTTTTTTTCCTTTTCTGGAAAAAAACACAAGCGTCGTATAACAAAACTCACCGGATTTAGCTTAGATAATGAAAAGGATATCCTCTTGAAAAACGATACTCGGTCATATAGAAGAAAACATGTATGAGATTGATGACAAGTGTAATTTACACCGACACATTCGCCGAGATGAGCTGAGCCACGAACCTCTCACAACAATAACAAAAACAGAAGCATGGGTGCTTTGGAGGGTCTCGCTGCATTATGGGAAATGAAGTTCCATTACTGGTTCCGAATCATGGCTCAGACACTCAAAAAAACTCAAATCCCCATCTATAATGACGACATTTGGAAGGTCGACGTGAGAATTTGGACGTCATGGTAACGGTACCGCTATTGGATATTTGATTGGTTCATATTTCTCATCGGATTCATCGACTTGGTTTCTATTGGTGAAATATGTATGTCTATCAACTGATGGCCAATGCGATAGGTGCCATAAGAAAGCATGGAGCAAAGCAACGCTAATTGCGACATGACCTAGTGATGGGAAGTCTGACTCACTTCCGTGAATCGGTCTTTTCGAGCAGACCACAACAACAATGCAATGATTGGTTCAATTATGTCTCGACTGAAAATGCTATTTATAGCAGTAAAAATGCAACTTTGTCTTATGTGTGTTAATACAAATGCATTGCATGGAGTCAACATTTGCAGAATGTTCTATTTGTATTTCTATTGATTGATAAATTGATTGATTTCTAATTAGCTCCTTAAGCTTGAAGTAGCCTCAAAGTAGGTAAACTTAAAACGCTCAAACTATAAGCTCACTTATGGGCCCTTGGTTTATGTCATGTCAGAAAGAGACAGTTCTTGGTTCAGTTGGCTCGAGAACTGCTCGATCCGATTCGGTTCGTTTCGAACGATTCGTCCGGTCAGTTGTAAACAGTTTCAAATGAATCTTTAGAAAGAACCGATGCAAAAGAACGATTCGAATGTTCCAGGTTTGCAAGAGAAAGTTTATATAATAATAAAGCACCTGCGTCAGACATATTTCGTTTGCATTTTCTTTCTCCCTACTTGACTGATGTCTGCAATGACCTAATGTCTTTAAACGCCATCTTTTCAGGGTTATTCTGCTTTGATTCCTGCAGTCTCGGTAGGCAGATTCAGCTTGAGTAAACAACAGCACTCTACATTTAATGGTCAAGCCCCATCTTATCTCTCAGATCATCTTATTCCTGTTTCATCCTCCAGATCTCTAAGATCTTCTGATAGAGCTCTTTTAGATGTCCCTCATTCACGCTTAAAAACGAAGGGTGATAGGGCTTTTTGTATTCCGGCCCATCGTCTCTGGAACCAACTTCCACTGGACATTCGCCTTGCACCATCTATCACAACTTTTAAAATGAAGTTGAAAACATATCTTTATTCCCAGGCATTTTAAATTTGGATTTTATCTATGTTCCTTTGTTTTACTGTATAATCTGTTTTGTTCTGTTTATTTTATGTTTATCTTTGACTATGTTCAGCGCTTTGGTCAGCTTTCCTGTGATAAATGTGCTATATAAATAAGCTTTACTTACTTACTTACATTTCTTGCTGACTCGGAGAAACTTTAAACTAGAATGCTTGCCTGCGAAGCTGAAAAGCAGATGCTAAATGCCTATCATGCTAAAATAATTTCTACTAATATTTGTCTCACACTTAGGTTCAAGTAAAATAAGCTGTCCTAATGGCAGCTCAAAATGAAATAAAAGCATTTAGAATATATTTAATAAATAGTTAATGGAAAGGGATGTTTAGAAGTGGTAAATTAGAACTGATGAGATTTATTTTCCAAAACATTGGTTGTCTGATATTCTCGTTTTGAACACCAGATGGCAGTATACTTTTAGGAAACGCACTGCTAAGAGGGAAGAGATGCAGGTGTGTGTGTGTGTGTGTGCGTGCGTGCGTTCGCGCGTGCTTGTGTGTAATTTTTTTTTTAATTTAACATTACAATAATTTAAAATAAATGCCCATAAATTTTAAAATAGCGTTGTCAGACATCACTATCTTTAAGATGTGTTTCAGTGTCTTCTTTACAATTTAGAAGGAAAATTACACTTTATTTTTCATAAAGCTGGAGTAATAGCTTGGATCAGCCAAGCGTGTTATCTCTCATATTTGTGGCGGGCTTAAATGGAACAATGATTATATTGGAGAAAACATTTCTTAAAGAATTTGGCACATACAATACAATTAAATACAATACAATACAATGGTGTTATTAGGAGGTCAGAAGTCAAAGTCATATATACATTCTAAATCAAGTGCCGATTTAACACTTGCATACTTTTTGATGTTAAAGATTCTGGGCTAAAGTGAATCTTTCACTATTTTAAGATCTTACGACGCTGTCCATTACACTGCCTGTACAGTTTTGGAGTCCTCTGAATCAGCTTCAAAATGATTAAATTATTTAACCACTGATAATACATCACCTTATTGTGTGTTTTTAAGGCATCAGAAGAAGTTTGCACTGCAAGGAAGGCAGCCATGCCGCAACCACTGCAAACAAGATGGCCACCCTGAGCTTGTAATGCATACAGGCAGTAAATGAGGCAGCCCAATAAAGGTGCTGAGATTGTTTTAACAGAGTGAGCTTGGCTGAAATGCGTCGAAGGCTGCGTGAGAGGCAGGCAGGAAGGGGGGAAGGGCAGAGGCGTGTGATTGATGGCACACAGACAGTGTGTTACTGACCTTGCTTGATGACGAGTCTCCCTCAGGCCCATGACACTCCTAACCTCGCTCCTCCTCCCAGGCGCTCCATGTCAAGTGTTTTTGAAGAGATCAATGAGAAGATCTGGTGCAGGCCAGACTTATGTTGGCCAGTCATTTTATCATCTCATTACTAGCCTGGTCAGGGATTCCTCTTGCTTGTTTTATAGATACTGCAAAATGTCTAGAATGACGACTATTGAGTTTTCTTGGTAAATCAGACCTTTGTAATCTGTATAAACGTAGATGGATCTAACATGTTTTGTTAGTTACTATCAGCTGGCAAGCCAATGAATATGGACATTTTTGCTTATTTCATGGTGGCATCTTTAGCAAGAAATAGGGAGAGTGTAAACCTCAATAAAACACACCAACACACCCTGAAAATATAGTCCTTCCTGATGGAAAGAGAGTGAAACTGAAAATGTTAGCTAAAGTGAATTGTGGTAGGGCAGGAAGAAGACGTAAAGTAAAATCTTAAGGTTAACAAAGGCCCAGGAGGGTTGAAGACAAAGAGTGAGGGAAGTACGTAAGTGACAGAGATGAAGGAACGGAGATAGGGAGCTGGTGTGCCAAAGAGAAAGGGAGAAACATGAAGGGGGGCAGTGGTATTTAGTATGCATGGCCAAGCTGCCCCATCTGCTTAGCACAGCAGTCCCCATCGTATAACTGTCTGTAGACTGTGGGCCACATAAAGAATGTATCCAATTTTGATGTAATTCCACAAAATTAATGACAGCTTTACCCGGGATGGGCCGTGAGGGAATGATTAGAGTTTGATCATCCATCTGATCTGTGGTCATGCCTGGTCTGAGCATTGCATTGACGCATACTGGGTACAACATTTGCCAGGGATTCGTGCGCACAGAGCCGCTGACAAACATCCCGAAAGCTGATGCCAAACTGGCAGGCTTCAGTCTCTCATTCGGCTCCAATAAATGAAGTTTGCAAACATACCTCCGTGCAAACATACCTCCGTGCAAACACACCGTTATGGCAGGGGGAATATCTCTCGTGTGCAGTGGCTGGGCTGACCTCAGTTTTAATGCTGCTCCAGGCAGACCTGCACTGTATTTCAAAGCAAAGGGGTCCAAGCGGCATCTAATTTACTGAAGTCTGAGGTCGCATTGTGGTATTTTACAAGAGAGCTTTACTGTGGCCATGATTGGAATTGGGTATGAGTTTAAGAGAGATGCGGGCAGATTGGGAATTGCAGAGGGGATTGATCCAGGCAATGGATAGAGGGAGTTCCTGAATGTGTGATTTTCCTCGTTCCCTTCCATTGCTGTTCCTGCCCATCCCCCACTCGCTCTCTCTCTTTCTGTCTTCCAGGGATCCTACTTTTACAAGCGAGCAGGGGCATTCCTTTTACTAGGGGGCCTGGTACATCTTTCTGTGCTGGGGACAATAAAGGGAAAACCGGTGTGTTATCAGTGCAGAGTGCAGGGCTTTAGATCAAGGTCTGTCGTCTGGCTCACACTGCTCTTCTGGGTTTGCGCTGTTGTGTGGTGCACTCACTGGGCTGTTTAAGTGAACCCACAGATAAACAAGTGATTGAGTACAGAGGTGTGTAAAGGACTAGCTGCCATGGTGGTTGGAGAGATGGCATAGATTATACTGCAACAAACAACCAGTGCTTGAACACCTTTGCGCAACACCTACGTTGCAACCGTTGAGCAAAGGAAATGGCTCTAATATTGAGTCAAAAGTTACGCCATTTAGAGTGTTTGCTTTGAAATTGTAATGATGGATTTTGTTCTTGCCGTATAATTGAATTGAGGAGTGGAAAAGATTTATACACGGGAAGGAACACAGTGAAATTAATTTCCCGTCTGACAAAGACTCTGGAAAAGCATGACTGCCAGGTACCTGCATTAAAGGCAGTGTGCCAATGCACATTTTAAGGGATGGCTCTGGTGCAGATTTCTGGGCATGTTGGCATATTTCCTAACAGCATTTTGATTTTGTCCGAAGAGCTGTCCAGAAAAATAATTGCATGTGAAAGAACGAGCATTGACAAAAAGAGAATAAGAAAATAATTTTCATGTGGTTGGAAGGAATTGATTCACATAAACTCTAAAATATAGTGTTCTGTTTGCTTTTAATGATTTCATCATGTTTCTTTCTCATTTGTTGTCTTTTTTTCTTATATTTCATGTCATTTACATTTGGCTTGATTTGTGTTTTCTCCTTAAACTTGTTTCTTTAATACATTCGGATTCATCAGTTGCCATTCACCACCTTGTATAATTTTACTCATGTACTCACGCCCCTCACCCTTCTTTCTATCTCTCTCTCTCTTTTCTTTCTTTCTTTCTCTCTCTTTCTCCACCTCCACTTTTTTTATATTTTTGGCTGAGCTGGAGACCTTTCTCTGTGCTGTGACCTTTAGGTTTTAGAGGAAGCCCCTCTGCGGCTTGTCTCTCTTCATAGAACGGCAGTTACGAGCCTTGGGAGGACCGCAAAAAACTAACGATTCAGATGAAATGGCCCCTTTAAAAAGCTCTTCCAAATTCCATTTACATTTTTCCTCCCTGTCCTTCGGCCTTCCCTCTTTTTCTAGCCACATTAATATTCATACTAATGAGGAACATCCTAAAGAGCAAGCTTTGGAAAATTTCCGCCAGCCCTAAACAAGTATTAATACACACAAGCTAACAACAGATACACGCAACATGCAGGCATGGTACAGTTAGGAGTACTAATACAGTTAATGCTCATTACTGATGGATTTCAGATAAATGCCACAAATGCCAAAGGATTTACATTTCGGAAAACTTGTGACTTATGATTATATGTTTGTCAAGGAAGTAAGGAAGTTTTCCCCCATTTAATTACCCTTTATAGTTGCCCTCGATAAAGGGCAATCTTTGAGGCTTTACTTTAATGCATACATTGGCTAAATGGAAAATGAAATTATTTCTTTCATCCAAGATGTAGGCTGTGTTTGAAATAACATATTTTTATGGGAAGCAGTTTGAGCTTTATGCTTGAAGTTCTGTATATGCTACTAATTTTTCATCATATCTTAAGACAGATATGAAACATAGGGACATTTATTATTATATATGTTATATTTTCCCTATATTATTTTATAAAATATTATTTAATATTAAATATTTGTATAATGATCTGTACAATCATTTATTTTTTGCTGTTTTACTTTTAAGACTTATGTGAACGCTGTATTTGCTTGTGAAATGAGTAACAGCACTTTTGGCACTCATAACCTTGCCTTATTCATCCATACTTTAACACGACTTTTTGGTTAATTTGGTGAATAATCAAATCAAATCAAATCAAATCACTTTTTACTGTCACAATACAGAATACAGCCACATTTTCGCTGCCTCTGAGCTACTATTACTGGAAATCATTAATTTCCAATGGAGAGTCGTGAAGAGACTGTGCAGAGCTCCCACAAGCTGCAGATGCTGGTTTTTGAGATCTGGTTTGAAATTGAAAGTTCACCACTATTGCATAGGGGGATTTTAGACTGGCAAAAGTCAGCGTGAGTATTGACGTGTTAATACATTTACATCGCAGATGTTGACAAGCTCTATTTGTGGTATGGTGCATGAGGCCCTGTCAGTGCAATATAATATAAACATATCGCAGAGATAACAATCCCTGTATTATTGTAATATATAATAAATATATCATGTATATAGTATATTTTAGTAAATTATATTTAATAATAATATCAACAACAACAAAAATAATAATATTGAAAAAAAAATATTTTATATAGTATGTATTTTTCACTTGAAGTTATTCCTGCAATGACCTTTTATTCTGTATTCACCAACTTCACCAAGAAATCTCATTGAATTAGTATTGGAGGAAGAACAGTGTTTTGATTTTGTCCGAAGAGCTGTCAAAAAAAATTATTGCTTGTGAAGAACTAACATTGACAAAAAGAGAATAAGAAATGTCTTGCATGTGGTTGGAGGGAATCAATTCACATAAGCTTATTAGAAAAATACACCGTGTTCTGTTTGTTTTAATGATTTCATCTTGTTTCTCTCTCATTTGTTGTCTTTTTCTTCTGTTTTTATTACGTTTGGCTTAATCTCTGTTCTCTCTGTTTTTAATCTCTGTTCTAGTTTCTAAATAGATTCACATTCAGTAGATTCACAATCAACAATTAAACCCAAGTTTAATCAAGATTTTTGTTAAAAAATTGAAATAATGATATTATTTAATTTAATTAAGTGTTTCAACGATCAACCTAAGCCAAGAGTTATATGGCAGCTTAAGCCATCTAAATGAAAATTACACTATCAATTAAACATCCAATTTCAACAGATAGTGATAAAGAATACAATATCAGTGTACAACTAGTATTGTAACTGATATATCGTGCATCTTTGGCAAAGTGGAAGTTTAGAAGCATTTCGATCAAGCAAAGTTCCCTGCTAAGCAGAACAATGCCTTACTATGAATAATGGCTGCTGTACAAACAACAATCATTGTGAGTACAAACAGCACTCCCGTATGGCACAGAATTAGAAAGACCGACAAGAACTTGTCCAGTTATCAAAGAAAATGAGAGCAATTTGTTCCGAGAGCAAGCATGGAGGCCAAACACATTTGTGTATGCCTTGGGTGAATGCCAGATCTCAGTTTAACACCAGACAGTGGTCAGTGGGGTTCCTATGATGGGAGCCAGGTAATCAGCAGGGCCTGATTACAGAGACTTAGATGTACAAAGTGAACACACACAGAGCTGCTTATGCAGTAATTTGTGCTTGTTTCACACACACATGCACACCTGCATAGTGTTATTCTGTTTACACTGATGCTTCAAAAATGACTTTAAACATGTTTAAATGTACATCAAGGACACACAAATATATATCTGAACTGTAGTTCAATGCACGGTTAAGTTGATTGTAGATACCATTGGTGCAAATGGTTCTATGATCTACTTAGTCTTACCATGTTTTTGGGAAATGCAGCCTAGGACATCAGCAAAGCAGGGACCATCATGTACTGCATATTGGTGTTGAGAGTTTTGCTCTGGAAGACATTAACACTCCAATTTACTGCGTAAGAAAGATTGTTGGGTTTAAGCACTTTAGAAACACACATTTTCCATGTTCAGATTCCTTCTCGGAAAATTCCGACCGCCACTCTAGACACCCAGAATGGAAAAAAGAGATGGAAAATTTCAGGGAGTTTTAGCCTAGGTGGAGAGAGATGAAAACAAGGGTGTTGATTCTGCAATTACTCCATTTTAATAAAAAAGACAACCCTGCAGGGTTTTGAAAGCATCTGCTAAAATAACACTTCAAGAATTAGCATCATGCTAAAACTGAATGTACCTCTGTTTTGGCTGGAAAATTCAACTTCTTGTTCCATACTTTTTATTTCAGATCCATAAATATTTATTCCAAATTCATATTCATTTATTTATCTTTATAGTTACAGATAGGAATTAAAATGCAATAAATTAACAAAGAAATATTGATATACATAAAAAAATATAAATACCGGTAGTTTTGTTTTTGGGGGGGGGTCAGAGGGCACTGGATGTCTGTGTTGAAGAGTCGGGAAAATGAGTGGGACTAGACCTCATTCCTCTGTATATCCTGTGCATATGATTTGTGGTTATGATAAGGTAAGGAAACATCATTCTACACTGAGGTCCACTCAAACAGTCACTGTTAAGAAGAAAAAAATGGAGGAGTAGAGAAGAGAGAAGCAGCAAAGAAAAAGTGAACTAAGAGGAGAGACAAAAGCAAGTATGAAGCATAATGAGAAAATTCTTGTAATGTTCGTGCAGCTCAAACAGTAGCTTATGGGTTTGATTCTCAGGGAACAAAGAAAAAAAAAAAGGTACTACCTTGTGTACGTGCGTGATTTGTAGCCGAAAAGGAAATTCTCCAGTGGTGTTCTGTAAGGCACTGCCAACACATAAACAATACCTCACCAATTCAGGAGGAAATGTTGGTTCCACTGACACATAAAAAGAGCAGTTTGCCATGGAGACATAAACACTGAGCACATAAACATTTAGCCACATAAACTCTGCACTTAATGTCTGTCGTGTTTACGGTTAAATCGGACATTTCATCAAATTCATTGTCACAGTTTAAAGAGTGGCCAAATGAATGCCACATTTGGGTAATCTGTGGTTTTTGATGTCTGCTGGTGAAGAATACTTAAATACACAATTAAAACCAAACACTGTCATTATGGCTTACAATAACTGGAAAAAAAAATCGCTTTTTAAACCATAATAACCCAATAAAGGACAAATTCATGGTAAGGTTTTGAGAACCTATGAGCAAAACAAGATATCAATAGTATTAATCAAAACAATTCTGTTGTAAATTAAATAATATAAGACTGGAGATTCACTGATGAAGAATCGAGGATGCCAGTATTGCATATTCAGAAGGCAGTATTTTGGTACATGTTTGAGCCCCCTACATATCACTATAAAACTATGTTGATTGAACTGCAAATCTCCCTGAGAGGTCCAATAAATGTAAAAGTGATTTATTTCAGCAAAATCAAAGTCAGTTTGACCAGGCGGACAATTCATTTCAGTGATATTTCGGCCAATACGGCATGTAATTCATGCAGATCGAAAGACCCTCCCTGTGAAGGCATCCCTTCACTCTGAACACACCCCACCATTGTCAGAGAGCTGCAGCCCGGCCACCTCACAGAAGGCTCTAGTTCAGGTTTAGTGAAGCTCAGAGCCCAAGGGAACCAGGAGGACAACGACTCATGCCCCTCACCCCGCAATGCGGTGCCACTGCTCATCACAGACAAATATACGTTATCCCGGTGCTTTCTTTCAGCTGTATATATGTCTGTATGTGTGTGTATATATATATATATATACAGACACACTCACCCTCCCTTCCCTTATTACAGAAATAAGCATTTTTACAGAGTTTTAGCTATAAAAAGGTAGGAGCAGATAGCCCATAAATCTGGTCATAAAAATGTTAAGTTGTCAGAGGTGCCATCAGCTATCAATCGTGCGGTGGGAGGCTGGTGGAGGGGAAATCGGTGATAAAAAAACTGCATTTTAGGGAAATTATGTCTAGTCTTCCATTTGCAAAGTGCTGCAGTTGTATCCCACCAGAATCTTAATCACTGGCTCCGATGCGGGTGTGTAAGAGAGAAGTGTGTGTGTGTGTGTGTGTGTGTGTGTGGGTGTGATGCAGGAGATCCAGGGAGGGTGGGGTGGTGCCTGAGGTAGAGTTGGAGATGGGGGAAAGAAATTATACAACTAGCATAAATCTCCTCTACAGTCTTTCGGCCCCCTACACACACACACACACACATACACAGTCTCTCTCATCTCCCACTTCATCACATCTCTTTCTTCCTTTCTCACCTTATTTGCACTCTTCCACCTTTTCCTTCATCATATCTTCCTACATCTGATCCCTTTTACATTTTCCCCATCTATCTGTTATTTTCAGCTCCACTGTGATTTAGTTTCTTTCCTTGTTTCATCATTTTGCTGTTTTTTTGCCTCTTTTACCATATTCCCAACCGGATTTGTGGATATAGACTGACATGAGTGAGATTTTTTTTCTGTAGGAGGGAGGGTGTGTTTGTATGGAAGTAAGAATATTTCCTATTAGCTACAATTTATTATGCATTCTGTCACAAGACAGCATTTGTGATGGGGCTCAGTATTACATGTTCATTTATTGCCACTGTATTTTAACAGCGTAGATGGGTTTATAGATGCAGAGTAAAAAGCACATGGTCCTGCCAGCGTTTCCTGATTCTCATTGTTTTTCTCACTGCAAACCTGTAAGGCCAAGTGATGCTCATTGACTTGATGGATGCCTGAATTTTCAGATCTGTGGCGCCATTTTTTAATTTAAGGTAATTTTGTTAATTAATTTGAAATGGCTCCAGAGTGCTTACAAGATGAGTGATGCCCCCTCAGAAAAGACGCACAGATTACAGACAGAGAGAGACACACATTCAAATGCACCATTTAGGCCCCAAAAACATAAAGGGAAATTAATTTTGCTGGGTTTGGCATAAAATGTTAAGTAAAAACTCTACAAATAGTTAAAGTATGAATCCAAAATCAGTCAATAACAGATTTTGAGTGAATCACATTAATACAAGGCATAATTTGTGTCCGTATCCGAAATACTTCTAGGATCTCAGCAGTGCATCCTCTTTGTAGTTTGTTTGTCTTGTTTATCATGAGAGTATTGACTATTCATACTTCTTGCTCATTTTACATATGGCATTTTGAATAGTGTGTAGCAGGGAAGTAAGCATATTCTTACACGTCCTATTTCAGTTGAGGCTCCTCATTCATGATGAAAGTACCACTAGATGTCTCAGGTGTTGTGCTGCCACCTATAGTCTCACCAGAGGACTGCAGGCTGAAATCAATGGCCTGAATATTCAGAATTATGAACATCAGTTTTGTTGTATTCAACCTGAACACATTCTCACTAAAAGTAAAGAAACTGAAATATTATGTGAGCTGGTTCTATTGATTCTGTTGGCTCTGTTAGACCAAAATACAGCCTAATACAAATAATGTCATGTCAAACAGGATTTCCTGTAAATCTTACTAAAGGCTCCTTACTAAGTATTTTATATATATATAATACTTCTATATATGTTTAAAAATTCTATATGCTTGTTTGTCTTGAGTCAAATTTGTAGCAATAGCCAAAAAAAAAAAAAAATATATATATATATATATATATATATATGCCAAAAATCATTAGCATATTAATTAAGGATCATGTTCCATGAAGATGTTTTGTGAATTTCCTACCGTAAATATATCAATACTTAATTTTTGATTAGTAATACGCATTGCTACTTCATTTGGATAAATTTAAAGTCGATTTTCTCAGTAATTAAATTTTTCTTTTTGCACCATCAGATTCCAGATATTCCAATAATTGTATCTTGACCAAATATGGTCCAGGGTCAAATATAGTTTTACTTTATCTTTGCATTAATTGTATTGTTTTAAGAAATGAAGTATATTTTAACAAAACTACATATTTTGCAAAAGTGTTGCTTCATCCTCTGCCATTTTAGATTTATACAACAAACTAAACACAAATTATTCCATCTAAAATCCATCTCAAAATATATTAGCTTTATTAGCACATGCAAAAATTAGCAAAAAGGTCACCACAATCCTTTAAAATGTGTAATATATATATATATATATATGTGTGTGTGTTTGTGTGTGTGTGTGTGTGTGTGTGTGTGTGTATATAGCCTATGTAAGAAAAATTCTTGCATGCAGGAAAATGAAATGCCGGACCGTGAAAGGCTGAATATTTCTGTGCGCAGACTAAGATTTAATTATGACTGTTGAGTAAAATAATGCCAAAAGACATCACAATACTACAATTTTTGAATGCCTTCTTTCTCAGACACACCTATCCCGTGTTTGAGTCTGCACTAGCAAGCTGATGAGTCAATTCAGATGTGTTTGACTAGGAAGACATACAAAATGTGTACTGCCGTGGGTCTTCAAGAACAGGGTTGATGAGCCACCACTTGTGGAGCGGTTTGGAGGAAGGGCAGCTTGCTGCAGTACTTTATGATTCCGCCAGAGGGCGGTGAAATATTCACAAACACACATTCTGCAGAATAGATGTGTATATCTACTGGAATGTATTTTGAGAAGTATATTTTACAGTTGTTAAATTGTATTTATTATTTTTAATATTATTAGTAGTAATAGTAGCAGCTGTTGTTGTGATAAAAGCAGTAGTAGAAGTGGTGGTGGTGGTGGTAAAAATATTGGTGGTCGTAGGATGATAATAAAATATTTATTTCTTCTGTTTATGAGTCTTAAAGTTTTTAGATTACTAGCTGGACACCGATATTTGTGAATGAAATGGGCCATGTTACAAATGCTCTCTCAAATCATAGACTGTAAATACATATATTCATGGTTCATGTCAGCTTATAGACCTTTAACAAGGTATTACTCCCACCATTTATCATTTAAGAGTTTGTGTTAAATAAAAAGGTCTTTGTTGGGGCTATCTTACTGTGACCATCCCAATCCGCAGCCAAATTACAAACTGCCAAAGCATTTGAGATGTCTTTGACTTCCCAAAATAAGCCCTTAAGCTGCAGCTCAATGACTCTCAAATGTCATGCTATAACTTTTCCAGACATAAAAATGTTAATGGATATGTATTTCTTTTTAATGTTTAGGCAGTTTATCGCTGATAATTATTAGAGGCAATAATGTAACTGTACATAGGAACTGTTCAGTTAACTGATCACAAGGCCCTTTAAAAATCAAATGTCTGTGTTAAAAATACAGAGAGATTCATTGTGGCTTTATTTTCATTCTTAACCATGTAAAAAGAAGGCTATAAGGAGAGCGAACGGATCATTTTAGCTAGTGAAAGACTAGTTATGCAGTATGACGAAAATGGAGAATGTTTATCTCATAAAACATGAAGATTTACACACACCATTTATACATATAAAACTTTCTGACCAACACTTCAAGAGAATAATGTTGTGAATTATACGAGAGATTTTTACTTTACTCTGAAGTAATCTCACTATCTGTGTGTGTGTGTGTGTGTGTGTGTGTGTGTGTGTGTGTGTGTGTGGTGTCTGTGATCATGGGTACGTGGTTTTAACTCGTTTTGTTGGTCTGTGTCGCTTCTGGTTCCCCAGGCCTCCACACAAGCTTGGTCATAAAATTGATTTTTTTTTTCAGGGCAACTGTGTTAAAAGGAACACCTGTAACTCGATTCAGTGTTCTAGGCAAAGATGCCAATGGCATCTTTACAACTCTTGGAATGAAGACACACACCTAAATAGACACTTTGTGTATACGAGCGAAGCAGCGCACAAATACGCATTCCCCAGCCGGAGAGAGACCATGATGTCTTGAAGTGTGCATGTGAATGGCACCATTTTGCCTCATTGTGCATGTGTGTGTGTGTTTGCACAGGCCCAGTGCAGAGGGGGATGGGGAGAGTGTGCGATGGCCCTGAGGATTCCTGTTAATGTTTTAGTTATTCGCTAGCCCCTGGGCTGGCAGACACAATCAGTGCAAAAAGCATTTGAGCACCCGCAATGATTTACCATGTATTAGGACATCTGCACTGAGCTTTTGCACCTCCAGCAATATCTTGCTTTCCTCGTTTTTATGTACAAGCTTACAACCTGACCTCTGCACATCATTGCACCCCCCCCCCATCTTTCGGCTTATTCACCAGCAAAGTATCTGCGTGCACAGTCATCTCACCTACCCAGTCTTAGCACTCTAAATCACGTCCTCTTCAGATCACACCTAACTCAATGCTCTCTGGCCTCGCTAAAATCTGCTGCCCTGCTGACACCCAGCACATCCCTACCAGCTGGGCCCATCAATCCTACTGACAGCTGCCTGGTACTGTGCACAGAACTGGATGGCATCCAGAAAAGGAAACCAATTTTTTTTCTCTCTCTCTCTACCTCTCTACCTCTCTCTCTGACATGACATCCACACCCTGCACAGAAAATACCCGTCCACGACTCCATTCTGGTAAATATGGAGGGATATTTGACATTTGCCCCCAGAAGCAGTAGCAAAGTCATTTGTTGCACTTTTCTGTCACGCTAGGCCACAGCTGCCAAGAGTCTAAGAGTGGGAGAGGGGATGGCCGTCAATGACAGGTCTGAGTGCTGTGGGTGGGACTGCCTGTGTGGCATGTGTGATGAAAGTGATGGCCAGAGGCATTCTGTCTTTTAAAAAATATGGTGTTATTAGCCCCCGTCTCTCCATAAGAGAGACACACACTCAGGCACAAACACAGCAAGCCATAATTAGCAGAGACAGGATAATTGGTGGACGCTATATGTTCACAGCTCTGGTTCTAGTAGGGCTTGCCACAGAGTGTTTTACACCTCGAGAGGACAAATAGCTTGAGGAAGCAATGTATGGATGGATTTATTGGTCATCTCTGAGTCTTTTGTTTTGAAAGGCATACAATAAATCAGAATGTCAGCTTTTAAGAATGGAATGACTTTCACAATGTTTGAAGAGTCAATTTAAAGGTGCTCTAAGTGATGTCACACATTTTTTAGGCCAAAACATTTTTTGTCACATCCAGCACACAACTCCTCACTATCCGCTAGCTGCTTGTCCCCTGAACACACTGTAAAAAAACGGGGTCTCTCTAGACACCACAGGCTCCACAAACAACAAGAAACACAAACTGGGCTCACCCGCACCACAAAACATAACAAACTGTTCCAGCCAATAACCGACAAGAAAGATTTGGGGGTTGGGTTTGGGGGTTAGTGCACGGATGAGGAGGAGGGAGGGTCAAGCTAGCCTCCGTTTTGTTGGACAACAATTTGAACGTCAACAAGAAGCATCGCTTAGAGCACCTTTAAAGATATCAATGATTTATTTATTTTTTATTTTTCCTGTTATTTTAAGTCTTTGAAAATAAGTCTTCAAAAGAGCAAAATCTCTAAAATGCACTGGCACTGGCAGCCTAAGCCTAAAACGGCACTTATGATGCATACTTGGAAAGGCATCAGTAGCAAAAGTGGTTTTGAGATCGTTCGCTCTGTACCACATGCGCTAGAACATTTCGACCACAGTCAAAAAAAAAAAAAAACAATGATACACAAACACATGACAACTAAATTCCTTCTAGTCCGTACTTTTTAACCGTATTCATAGTGCTTTCCAGCAGTGAAAATATGCTTGTCGTTTTCGTCTGAGAAAGAAAGATAGCAGGGGGAGGTGAAGGTAGCTCAGAGAGAAGGAGGGAGAAAGGGACGAGAGAAAGAGAAGCTGTGGGGAATGCTGCATTTGGATATGACATTGTAAAACCTGAAGGCCTTTTATGACTTTTAGTGCCAAGGAGAATATACCACAGCAAGATCTTGGCTCACGTCACAAACCTGTCTTTATGTCTCTCTTTGTGTGTCTGTCTCTCTGTCGATGTTTCATTCTGTCTGAAGATATGAAAACTTAAGAATGGTGGATGATGTAATTAGTTTCATATGGGTTTCAGGCTCATACAAATGTAGCAGCATGTTGTTTGAGACATGTTTACAGCCAAACATAATGTCTTCCTATAAAAGTGTTTTGTGATAAAAGAACACTGGTAACTGTGGGACAATGATTAACATCACAAGGATGGGAGAGGAAGTATGACATGAAACTGGATTGGATCCAGTTTTTGAGTCATGTGGGATTTTGACTGCTCTCATATTTTAGAACTGTCTGTGGAAAAAGAACCAAAAAAAACCTTCATATTGCTAAAGTGATGATATTAATGTACATACCTGAATAATGTATTATTAAGTTGGTCATATAAATTATATCAGTAGACACAGTATATAATGTCCAGTTTCTTGAGGAACATCTCAGATTTGGCTGAAATGAAGAGAACATTTACAATGCAGTGAATAGTGTGTTTGTTTCCTGCTTGGCTGGCACTTTCCTCTGGCTTCGAACTGGCTCAATCCAAAGCAGCCCTTGCTGCTGTCTGTTTACCATCCATCCTCATAAACTGCCTCTCCAGCCACCCCTCGGGTACTCATTCAGACTGCAGACAGTCTCAGCCAGTCAGCACAGTAAACACCCAGATGTCATTACCTGAGAACAGCAAGCCATCAGGAAAAGCCATTAAGACAAGTGGACTGTACCTCATGGACCAACAGACAACTATGTATGGTGGAAAAGTAACTGAACTGGATCGTTGTATTGTAAACAATAAAAAAGAAAAAAAAACTTGCTTTTAAAGAAAAAGTTGCTTTTAAAGAAATGTTACATATTCTGAGTATTACTAATTATTATATCACTTTAATGTATAAAACTGGGTCTGTAATACTAGGCTCATTTGTATAGCATAAAAATATGGAATGTAAATTATATTTGCTCACTAGCCTTATATTTCTTTAAATAAAGACTTTATAGCGAGTCAAAATGAATTACTGTATTTTATTGCTTAAAAATTGTGGTCGATTAGTTTGTCTATGTGTGAGTTAAGATGTGGGCTTCGCTGAGCAGCTCGAATGCTATTTTACATTTTTAGATGGGAAAATTAACAGACTATTTTCCCTATTCATTTTCTTCATAGATGTTTCAAGAAATTAAATAGGCTAATGAATAGTCTAGACTATGCTTTTAACCAAACTGCCATGTTAAGATCAATCGCTAGGATAAGGCCCTGTCCACACGGACACGGGTATTTTTATAACCGTGACTTTTTTTACGCGGTTCGGCCTTTCGTCCACACGAAAACGCAGTTTCAAACGTAGTTTTTTGAAAACTACGGTCAGGGTGAGCATTTTCAGAAACGCCGGTTGCAGTGTTGTCGTGTGGACAGTATAACCGGGGTCTTTGCCTTGCGACGTCAGAGTGTGCGCCGTTATCCGCTGTGTTTGACGTCAGATTGTGCGCCGCTGACTGCTTCTGATTGGCCAAGGTGACTTTACAATTTGGGTTTTCATGTGGACGGGATTTTTTTTTTAAACGCGGGAGGAAAAACTCCGGTTATAAAAATACCCGTGTCCGTGTGGACTAGGCCTAAGACATTTGTTTCTGAATGGTCATAGGCATATTTGTCGGAAGTTCACCATTCCAATTCGATATGAAGTGAAAACATGTAGGCTAAATATGTAGGCTAGTTTATATTTACATGCACAAAATAATAATAATAACAATAAACAAATAAACCACATAAATACAGTTATTTACTTGACATTTTAAAATTATCGTGGTTTCACCTGTCCTGGCCATAAAATGCACACATGCGCGCAAGCACACGGAAAAAATGCCAGGACGCCAATACGCAATTACAAATAATCGTTATATCGAGTTTATGAATTCAGAGATAGCCTACATACATGCATTTAACAAAGTGTTAACTCGTTCACAAGATTACTATGAAAATAATATTCGATGCCATTAAAAAGCAGGTTAATCCAGTGACGAGTCAGAAGCGCTCATTACAGCGGCCTAGAAACATGTGAACTCAATTGATTTAATGTGGAATTAGCAGCCTGCCAAGAGGGGCAAAAAAGCACAGATGACTCTGCAGCTTGTCTTAAATGGTTAGCTAAAAGTTTATGTCCTTGGCCGCTGTGCCAGAATTGTGATTCGAGGCTTTCTCACAATAGTTTGATCCTCGAGTCCTCATTCTTTACACTAGGAATGATAATTCTCAAAAAAAATTGAAAAAAACTAAACGTGTTTTAAGTGTAGGCTATATTGTCGTCTCTCATGAGCAGCACATTAATGTTAATGTGTCTTGATCTATAAGAACTCTTAGTTTTTGACACTGGTTGTTATATCAGCAATTTACCTTGTTCACCTCCTGAACATTAGAAAAGGTTTCTGACCTTGAGAAAAGGGAGCTAATCTTTAATGAGACAATTTGACAGACTTTAAATTGATGCTGTGAGGAGGCAGGCAAATTAGGAATTACATTTTTATGCTTCAGTTGGATCTTTTTGTCCATTTTGTTATGCTGTGTGCAAAATAATCAGGTATTTTTCAATGATGAGGTATTTGTATGATATTTTAAATATAATACTAAATTATATTCACTGTCTTGAATGATTTAATAATTTATATATATATATATATATATATATATATATATATATATATATATATATATATATATATATATATATATATCACTGTGTAATGCTGTACACCCAAAGTGCTTTACAGTCATATCATTTGATCTCTCCTCAACCACCACCAGATTCAGTTCATGATTTGTTTCAGTTTAACTAGTAAAGCTGCATCAGCCATGTGATTTTTTAATATATAGTATCATAAAGAGCTTCATAAAGCCAAATGCTATAAGTACCATCCCAAATATGGAAGCTGTTGTGTGCGACCTATTTCATTGATTCATAATAGAAGAATTTTCATGCATATTCATACACAGCCCCTTTAGGTCTGTTCTCCTTTGTTTTGTTTGGGAGTGGCAATACAATAAATGGAAGCCATTGCATGTGGCTTTGTAACAGACGCTGTCCAAATCCAAATGTCTTAGTCTATAAGTGGGAGTCAAAGCTTAGCAAAGAGACACAGACAGTGACAAACGCTCTCTGGTTATTTAATTAGAGGCAGCTCTAATGTTTTCCATGTTTCTCTGGAGTGACTGGTGTACTGTAGGAAGGGGTAGTAGTGACATCAGTTTCTTTAACTGGAACCAGATGGAGACTAATTAACAAAAGGGCAATGCTGTAATGGAAACTGAATCAGTGCTCACATACAGGTGTCAAAAAAGATAGAGGAACAATACCCAGCTATAACTGAGGGGAGAGAGATCACACCAGGTTGCTTCTGGACCTGGTTCAAGAGACATTTTTCATCTATTGGGTCATGACTGGAGATTAGCTTGAGGACTTCAGCACTGTTACTTGGGTTTTAGGCCTCCCCTTAACCACTTAAGGCACAAACCAAGCTGAATTTTCAAAAAAAGCTTGCTGTGTACTGTTTTGCATGATGATGAAGTCTTTTGTCACTAGGATTTTTTTTATTTTTTATTGTGTGTATTGTTAAATGGAATGACAATTGATGGTTAGTATAGACATGACAGAAGACTATAAAGGAGTGGGTCAAACATGGTTGCATGTTGTGATTCATGTAAACTAGAGGTTTCTGGGAAGGACTATAAGTGTGGACTAATTAACACCACAGACTGATGTTGCCATAGTCTGCGGGTGAACGCTGTAGTCAGATGAAATTCAGTGTTGTCATATAAAATGCTTAGCTTGGCTAATAGCTGTGCATTAGTGAAAAATACTGATGCATGTCTTTAAGTCAAGACGGCACAGGTGAAATGGGTAAAAAGTTTAACTTGTAACAATACTTCTCCAGTTGATTAATCACTGTACATTAAGACAATTGTATTTTGTTTTACAAGTTTTCTGAAACATTATAAGTAAATATGCAAATTATACATTATCTGATTAAATATGCTCTAATTTGCATACAATTCCAGAACAGAAATCTGAACATTGGATGAACCAGGTTCAAAATTCTTTTTTCATTTTGATATAAGATTTGATGCCATGAAATCTGGTTAAATCTGGCAATTCAGATACCAATTGTAATGGAAATCTACAAACGCAAATAGAGTTATAGTATAATTTTTTTATGTTTTCTTTCCACTTGTTTGAAAGCAAAATTGACCTAAATCTCAAAATCTGATGAGTGCATAGAATGAAGAAACAAATTATTGCCTTTTATAAAGTTTTATGATCTTTTTTTCTTTAATTTTTTTGTACTCCATCTCAAATATTTAGTAAAATTAAACTTAAATGGTTCTAACGCTTTGTATATAGCTTATTTTTTGGATCACTAAAATACATAATGCTACTATTTGAAGCACATAAATAATTTTACGTTAAATAAATAATTTGGCTTTAGCATTATCTTCCCAGTATTTGCTGTGATGTATTTTCTAGGTTCATATCCATATATTCAGTGTTGTACCTCATAAATATCCTGGAGAGGTGAAGTCATCCTGATTTTGCATAGCCTGTGTGATTTATTATTTATATGAAGGACAAATGGTGCAAATCAGAATAGTATTTTATAGACTGATGTTAGATTTGATTAAAGAATGCTGAAATAAAACTTGGCGGCTAACATATGGGAAAAAGAAGTGGTTGTTGTGTAGATGACACCATCACAGCTAGACCACCTTTTTTCTTTTATCATGCAAATTTACAATATTCTATGGTTAGTATGATATACAGGCTTGTGGTGTAATGGAATACTTGTAAACTTCACCATTGCGTGAAGTCTCCCCTCTAGCTCTAATGTATGTACAGTATATGTATGTATGTAAATCCTATGCTGTAAATCCTAAGATGCTAAAGTGCATTAATACAATGTCATTAAAAAGATTGTTCCACAATCTAAAAGGAGTATGTGCTACCAGAAATCCAGTTGACTTCTTATCCTACATGGACGACCAAGCTGTCAAATATGCTTTAACACTCATTTTGAGACCAAATTTTTTTAGAAATAAAAAATGAAATAGGTCTACCATCTTTCCATATTAAGTGCCTAGTGTCTAATTTGACAATACTAGTTAAAATTATTTTGTAGGTTAGAGACACAAATGATGAAGCCTTGTACAGCCTAATACTGAGCAATTATGTTTTCTGCATTGTTCAAATTGATGCATTATTTTATTCCTTTTCTTTTGAACATGAACATGTTGTAAAGATTGAAGTTTGGATATTGATATTGAAATGGAGTGGTTCATTAGTGTATTAATTTGGGGGGTGGGGGTGAAACACAGTAGGCAGTCTGTCAGGACTTGGTGAGATGGTTTCTTAATTGAAGAGAAGCACTCTGGTTGATGTCTGATTTACTGAAGATTTTGTGGGTATCAATGTTGATGATTTCTGAAATTAAACAAGAGAAATAAACTTAATGATATCGCATGAAGGAATATACAAATGTTTCAAGGATGCATTATCCGCACGTGAATGCAGCATGAGGGCAGGGTAACATGCCTGGACATGTACTAAGCAGATGATTGCTACATGCAAACAAGAACCATTGCATAATGGCACACACACAATAATAAGGTTAATATTCAATAATGACACAATGTACAGCACATACATATAAGCATATCACAACAAGGAATACTCACAAATGCACAGGTAATACAGGCAATACTATGCTAATTGGCTACTCAGTAGAATGGCAGCTGAATAACAGCTGATCACTCAACAGTAACAGAAAATATATAGACATTAATGTCACGTTTCCACCGAAATTACCCAGAACATTTGTACCAGGAACTTTTTTCTCCCCAGACCTGTTGCTTCCTGCGTTTCCACCCCGGTGTAAAGAACCGGGAAGATTAGGCCAATAGACTGGTGATGTAGGTCTGCGCGCGTTTCTCAATACAAAGTGCACTGATTTTGGACTTGCATCCTCCGTAGTTCGGACTTTGTGCATTCGACTCGGAAGTGTGATGTCTGCGATGACGCAAATCCGGTAAATCTGCAAACAGCAGCGTACTTGACATCAGTCAGCTCGCCTTGATTACTGCAATTTTCCTCACTGTACATTCACAATAAAACGAATTATGATATCAAATACCACTGCCTCCTTTCGTTTTCATTTAAACATAACAGCTGCAGACATGTACTTAGTTCAGGGATATGTGTATATATACAGCCATTACAATGAAACAAAATATATCAATTTGCCTTTTTTATTTTCATTTTAACATATAGATAAATTAAATAGAGACCAAAGATTACCTGTTAGATTTACCCAAAACAAAATCTATCTTATGTTTAACCACTAAAGAGACATCAGAGCCAGCGGCACATACCAGAAGGTCTAGCCGAGGAGAGGCTGCTCTCGGCGGATGCATGATAACTGATCTCCCGCTGATCGTGTGGAGCTCACGTCTCCGAACTCAGCGAAACACATTTGTAAATAGGCGCTGTCTTTATAAATAAACCACAAATTAGATTTTTAAACAACTATATTCTCACCTGAAATACTTTTAAAATTACATTTCATGACACAATACCAGTAATATTTTGAAAATGATCCGAATAAATGGTGGTCGAAATCACAATGCTGTTTGAACTATACAATACAATACAATACAATTTTATTTGTTAAGCACATTTAAAGCAACCGAGGTTAGCCAAAGTGCTGGACACTGACATAATTGCAACAGATTTTAAAAACACATAACATGAGCACAATACACAGTTTAAACAAGTGACAAACTAAAATAATAAAATGCAAAGATGAACTCTCAGGCTGGTTTAAAGGCCAATGAATAAAAGTGAGTTTTAAGTCGTGATTTAAAACTGTCAAGGCTGGGAGCCACTCTGACACGCATAGGCAGATCATTCCACAGCCTAGGGGCCATGACTGAAAAAGCTCGATCTCCCCTATTTTTAAGTCTTGTTTTAGGAACGGATAAGAGTAGTTGGTCAGCAGACCTCAATGACCTTAGAGGAGCATGCATCTTCAGTAGATCATCTATGTAAGCTGGGGCTTGACCATGAAGAGATTTAAAAACAAACAATAAAATCTTAAACTGTATTCTAAAACAAACAGGTAGCCAATGAAGAGAGGCAAGAACAGGCATAATGTGCTCTCGTTTATGGGTACCTGTAAGGAGTCGAGCGGCAGCATTCTGAACTATTTGCAATCTAGAGAGAGAGGCCTGGTTAACTCCTATATATAAAGCATTACAATAATCCAGCATGTATAACCCTCTCCAAATCTTTGAAAGATAAAAATGGCTTCAATTTGGTAAGTAGTCTAAGTTGAAAAAAAATAGCTTTTACTACAGAGTTTATCTGTTTCTCTAGGTGAAGATCACTATCCATCTTTACCCCAAGGTTCGTTACCATAGACTTTACATAGGGCGTCAGGGGTCCCAAGTCCAATTTGGAGGTGCTAGTAAAACTGCTAGGTCTGAAAATCATAATTTCAGTTTTACTTTCATTAAAATGTAAAACGTTTAAAGCCATCCATGCTTTAATATCATAAACACACTCTAACAGCCTATTTATCGAATCCTCACCCTTACGTTTTATAGGCAGGTAGATTTGTAAATCATCTGCATACAGATGGAAACTAATGTTATGCTTTTTTAAGATGGAACCTAAAGGAAGCAAGTAAAGGGAGAAGAGAATCGGCCCCAAAATAGAGCCCTGCGGTACTCCACATGTCACTGGTGCTGCTGGTGAAGTAGAGCCCCCATACCCAACTTTAAACACTCTCGCTGAGAGATATGATCTAAACCATTTTAATACAGTGCCTTTAATTCCCACGTTGTGCTCCAGACGCGAGATAAGAACACTGTGGTCAACCGTATCAAAGGCTGCTGTAAGATCTAAAAGTATCAAGATTGAAGAATCTCCAGAATCTGTTGAAATCAAAAGATCGTTAAAAACTTTTATAAGTGCAGTCTCTGTACTATGAAATGCTTTAAAACCAGACTGGGACACCATGTTACCATGACCATGAATACCATGCAGATCTAAATAGGCTTGTAACTGCACTAGGACTGCCTTCTCTAAAATCTTGGACACAAAAGGAAGTTTTGAAATTGGACGATAATTTGAAAGTGAAGTGTCCAGATTTTGTTTTTTGATAAGGGGCTGCACCACAGCCTCTTTAAAACAAAGTGGCACATAACCAGAAGTCAGACTACTGTTTATGTTTGCTTGAATGTTTGGTCCAATAGTGTTCCATACCTCTTTAAAAATACGTGATGGGATGATATCAGTGGGACAAGTTGAAGGTTTTAAATGTGTAACAATGTCATTAAGGGCCAAGATGGAAACAGGCTCAAACTCAGTGAGGACTGCAGCACACTCTATGGAAATGGAAGGATCAAAGGCTGGAGGTAAAATGCTAGCTCTAATAGTGGTAATCTTTTCCACAAAAAAGTGGAGGAATTTTTCACAGGCCACAGTAGATTCTTCCAACATTATAGATTGGGGGTATGAAGAACAGAATTAATTGTTCTAAAAAGAACATGAGGTTTATGGCCATTTTTATCAATAACATCAGAGAGGTATTTAGCCTTTTCAGTTCGAACAATTCTCTGATAATTATTCCAACAATCCTTTAGAATATCATAAAAAACCTGCAATTTATGTTTTTTCCATTTTCGCTCAGCTTTCCTACACTTTTGCCTAGCCGCTCAAGTTAAATCATTAATCCACGGTTCAGAATTTGGTTTGGAGCGCCTGGGCTTTAGTGGTGCAATTTTATCAAGAATATTTATACAGGTGGATGAAAAACAGGAAACAAGCTCATCTGTACATTGGAAAGCAGACGGCTCTATAGTGTCTATAACATTACTAAATGCTTCAGAAAATTGTGCAGCAGTGGCCGGTTTAATCATCCTGCGGATATGAGGTGGAGCACATTGCTTAACAGTATTGTATGGAAGGGAAACATCAAATAAAATTGGTGCATGGTCAGAAAAAACAGCCTTTTGTATCTCAATATTTAAAATAGGCAAACTGCATGACAAGACAAGATCTAATGTGTGGCCATGAATCTGTGTAGGACCACTTACAAACTGTATAAGGTTAAATGAATCAATAAGTTCTAAAAAATCTTTAGCCAACAGATTTGTGGGACAACATACATGAATTTTAATACCTAAAATTAAGATCCGGTCATATTTTGGCATAATTTCAGACAATAATTCAGTAAAGTCTCTGATAAAATGCTTGTTATATTTAGGAGGTCGATAGATAAGAGCACACAAAACGGGCTGAAATTTGCCCAATTCAAACATTGTTATCTCAAAACTCGAAAATGTTATCATTGGCAACTGCCTGCAATTGTATTTTTCCTTAAAAATAACGGCAAGCCCTCCTCCTCGACCAGTAGTCCTCGGGGAGTTAAAATATGTGCAATCCAGTGGTAGAAGTTCAGAAAAAGGGCTCGACTCACCAACATTTAACCAAGTTTCAGTCACAAATAGAAAATCCAAGTTATGCTGGGAAAAAAGCTCCCTTAAAATAAAGGTCTTATTCACCAGCGATCTAGCGTTGACCAGGGAAGCTCTGACAGGAGCCGGGGAACTGGCCGTACGAGTTACATAACTCAAAGACCGAAGGTTTCCATGGTTAACACCGCCTTTCCTAGGGCGAGGTGATCGTTGGCGAGAATACTCCATATCTGAGCCAGTAATTGGTATCAACCAGGTCCCGGCAGGATCCATAACACGCCAGGATAAATAGTGAACCAAAGGCAAATGATTTTAACATGCGATTTTAACATCGATTTTGTGTAGATTGTCAGTGAATTACGGCTCTGTGTAGTAAATGCCAACCAGTGTTGCCAAGTCTGAGGTTGTTTTTCATGTCCGCAGGTCGAAGCGACCCCAATACAAATAACGTGATATTTAGCCCCTAAAATGCAAATTCGATTTTTTGCACAGCCCTACCCAGAACTTCATTTAGTTCCTGGTTCCTGCGGTGGAAACACACAAAGTACCGGCCCAAATTCCCTCGTTCCTGGGTAAAGTTCCTGCGGTGGAAACGCGGCTATAGACTTCACATGTACACACAATCTAATCTGGTATAAACCTCGGAGTCAATGTCTTTAAAGTAACACTGAATGAATAGAATACAGCTGCCAAACTCTCCATCTTCTCAAGTATGCTGCGTCTCTCTCTAACCTGTGATTGAGCTCTGCCTCCTGTGGTGACATCCGCACTGAACACTCTGATTGGTCAGATTTATCCGGGACTTAGAGGTGGCTGAGCCTTTTGTACAGCCACCCCCGTTCATCTATCAAAGGTTGATATCTTGTCTTAGTATCTAGTATTTGGGTGGGGCTGGAAGCTGGATGAGACTGTGTGTAGGTCTTCCCTTTGGCATCTACACTAGCTGTCCGGACTCAACCATCTGCACCAGGGAACACCTGAGTGACTCTGCCTACAAGCCAGAGGGCACAAGGAAGTTAGGGATCAACAATCAAGACTACATCTCCAATTTCCAATGCCTTCTTTTCAGTCTTCCAATTCTGGCGGGCTTGGAGATCTGGTAGGTAGTACTTCAAAAATGTCTCCAGAAGTTCTCTTCAAGCAGTTGGCTGTGACACCAGCATCACCAGGTCAGCATCTCTGACTCCTAGTAGATGACTTAAGGTTAATGATGCATCTCAACGGCCAATCAGGAAATAGTATGGAGTGATCGGGTCAAGATCAGCAATGTCAGAAGAGGTATACCCAAAGGGCTTTGAATTGAGACTTCCTTTCACCTCAATCAGGACTTTCCTCAACACTTGCTCAGTAACAGTCTAGGCTCCAATAGTCACTCTGAGCGCTGCTTTGATAGAGCAGATCTTCCTCTCCCAGCAACCGCCAAATTGAGGGGCGCTTGACGGGTTGTAGATGAACTTGATCTGCTGATTGGCAAGGTGGCTCTGTAGCTCATCTTGATGGATGGCAAAGTCTTCATTCAGTTTGCGGTCTCCTCTCTTATAGTTGGTGCCTTGGTCGCACAATATGGTTTGCCTCATCTGGCAATGAATGCACTGGAGGTGTAGGCCGCCCTGTGAAGCTCTTGACCTTAGGCCTTCAGGTACTCTGATAATGTGTCATAGTGCTGCAGTTTATCTAAGGGTGTAGTGGTGGTAACTAATCCAGAGAAGGAAGACTGTCTTAATTCACAACTTGGCTTTTCAAGCGATAAAGGAGGCTGCTCAGGCCAGCTATCTTAGGATAGTTTAAGGAATGCCTGTCCCTGGCTCCACCAGCTTCCTTTGAAGAGATCTCCAAGAGGCTTGCCGTGAGAGATGTCATTTGCTGGGTTGGCTGTAGATCCTCTGATGGCAGAAGCTGTCATTTCCAGGATCGCTGCTACTCATGTTCCCACAAACACCTTGTAATGGCATGAGCTGGATGTCAACCACGTGACCACAGTGGTGGAGTCAGAACAGAGCGTAATTGGAGCAGATGGGAATGGGATAGCTGGACTCCATTGAGGGCGGTACACAACTCTAGGTGTGGTATGGAAACACGGTCTCACTCCAACTCGTCACATATTGATGCTTGGTCAGGACACTTTGGCGTCACTTTGACACACAGGGTACCCCTTTGCTTTAAATAAGAAACCCTTATCATCAATATGCTGACGCAAAAGGCTTATTGTCATGATTAAATTATTTTTAAATTATATAATTATATATTGGGCAGTAATACTGACATTATTGGATATATGTTGGGTGTAATTTTTCAATGTAAATAGTCACAACCATTTTATTTATATTATATTGGGAGCAGCTGTGGCCTAAGGGTTAGAGACTCGGACTAGTTACCCAAAGGTCACGGGTTCGAGTCTCGGTGCTGGCAGGAGGTGTAGGTGGGGCAGGGAGTTAATGAACAGCGCTCTCTTCCACCCTCAATACCCATGGCTGAAGTGCCCTTGAGCATGGCACTAAACCCCCAGTTGCTCCCCAGGCGCTGGATATATAGCTGCCCACTGCTCCGGATGTGTGTTCATGGTGTGTTCACTTCTCACTTCTGTGTGTGTGCACTTGGATGGGTTAAATGCAAAGCACCAATTCTGAGTATGGGTTACCATACTTGGCAAATGTCACGACTTTTACTTTACACTATTTACACATTTGTGAGCAGGTAACCCAACCCCTGCCCCTAAACCTACCATTTGTCAATAAGCCACAATATATAACAGGCAGATACAACTACCGTCATGATTTATAAAAAAAATAATATTCCAAGTCTTTTGAGGCAAAACTATTTATTTGTGAGAGGAATAGACGCGTCTCAGTCCAATGTGAATTTCTTTCTGTGTGCTGTCTCTTCGCGCGAATTCAAATAATGCAGCTAGAAGAAGCCTTACCTAAGCCATTGGCTCTTGTGTGTCTCGTGACCGATTGCGTCATGCTGTTGTGAAATGCCATTGGCTCTTGTGTGTAGCATTTGGACCAATCAGACACACAACTATTTGTTAAATTTAACAAATAATATTTAATGCCTTCTCATCTAACAAAATGGTCTATGGACCCTTCCCCAAAAATGCAACTATCACCTCAAAAAAGGCAGAACAAGCCTGATAACACTAGGTTTACAGCTCCCAGTAATGTGCAAAGCAACTCTTAACTCAAGTCTCTCAAAAACAGACACATAATGCACATAAAAAGGGACTCTTCTCTAATTCATAGAAAAATCTTTCTTTGAATTAAATCACATATACTTTAGGGCATTGTGTGTGCTGTTACTGTTCTTGTATATTGTCTTTTGTGTATTGTATGTGTATTATTCATGCTTATGATGGATCACTAGTTAATATAACCACATCTATATGATGTTTATCTATGAGTTTGTATTTTCATGATCTAAATGAAGAGTGTATGTTATATGTTTATACCTTTGCAACACATTAGTTTTATAAGAATCTTAGAGATTCTTCTCTTGAACCCCCCAATCTAATTTCATATGCAAGACCCCATACTAGTCACACAGAGTTGTAAAACTTCCCCCCAAAAGGTAACATTCCTAATTAGCTCACTCAAATCCTGAGGGTGTGACATTGTCAACCTATATACAGTAGATCACTGTTCACCAGATCAAAGCAGTTCTTTTAGATTCAGGAATTCAAGGAGAAGATGCTGAGCTAAGAGCCTTAAAAACCACCCTAAGCTTGCGCCAGGCCTTCGGCCTTGACTTTCTATTCGTCAAGATCCTCTGATTCTAATTGATCTTTCTCATCAACTCACTTCAGCAGAGACCAACCGGAGCCCCAAAATGCATCAGGACTCTTTTTCAAACAGGTGAGACATGCAAGTATCAAACTTAGTTTTATTAATTGATACATTAAGTATCATATGCACCTTTTACAAAGATGTGTTTGAACTAAAAAATTGGTGTTTCCTTCAGGCTGTAAATCTGCTGAATTTCAAATTGTACAATAGCTTTGTGTCTTTATTTCTCTTCTCTTTACTACTTAAGCTTTAACCCTTTTTCCTATGCCAACTGTATGCGTGTGTGTGTATGTGTATGTTAGACTAGTTTAAGTGTTTGTAGTTAATAAAGTCTTACTTGTATCACACCTGAGGTTGTTCATTGTATGTTCATAACCGAAGAGGTTGTTCATTGTTTGCTCATAACTAGGGATGTCCAGATCCGATCACGTGATCGGAAATCGGGCCCGATCGCGTGGTTTCAAACTCGATCGGAATCGGACGTTACCTCCCGATCAGGACTCGGATATATATATATTCTCATTCATTTTTAACACATCTTTTGTTATGCAGTGGCACAGAGTTAGACCCTTTTGACTCCACACGGAAACAGCAACGTGTGCGGCATGACATCACTTTGTTTTCAAGAGCTGGTGTGAATAAATATAGATTCAAACTCAAAGAGACATGATAGTTTGCGCATGATCTGATATTTCATTCGGACCCAGGATACAGCAAGATGAACATCACAGAGCGCTAAACTCTCATGCAGTGTGTGTTTCATTCATACTCGAAGCCGGAGCATGCTCTCGCGCTGATATCAGGATATTCCTAATATGGACAAAAGCGTCCAGCTATGCTGTGGTGCTCACAGGAAAACAGGAACTTATGCAAACACGAAAACATTAAACGATCACGACAATAAATTGTTCTTCAAGTCATCTCCAGCAGATGATAAATAAAGTATGAACAATGCAGTGCTGATTGACATAGTATTTATTACAGTATTATCACATTATTATGTGATAAACAGTGTTTGTAGTATATAAACAAATCATTATTATTTGTTATTGTCCAGCATTTATAGATTTCTAAGCCAATTAAAAGCTATAAATTAGAGAAAAAATAAAGTTGCCTATACTACCAGTCAGAAGTTATTGAACAGTAAGCTTGTTAAGGTTTTTTTTTTTTTTTTTTTTAAGAAGTCCCTTCTATTCACCAAGCCTGCATTTATTTGATCCAAAGTACAGCAAAACAGTAAGATTTTGAAATATTTTTACTAGCCTATTTAAAATAGCTGTTTTATATTTGAATATATTTCAAAATGTAATTTATTGAAGATCCTGGATCTGTTTTTTCGCTCTTCTTTATTCTTTTTTTATGTATTATAGAAGTATCGGATCGGGACTCTGTATCGGCAGATACTCAAAATCAAATGACTCGGACTCGAGGACAAAAAAACCTGATCGGGACATCCCTACTCATAACTGAAGTCCTTAATCATGCAGATTTTAGCTATGTGTTCTGAGGAGTTTTGTACAGTAAGAAAGTTATTTTCCTTAACCTGGAAAGTAACATTCTTAGAATTGACAGACAGTTGATACTGATAGGTCAAGTAAATACTTACAGTGGATCTAAATATTTATAATTAATCATAACTAGTTATGATTGATTATTCATATTTCCCCTTTGAGCTAATTCACTACATGTGTATCTCATGACTGATTGCGTCATGCTATGGCAGTATCTTTTTGAATGAGACATGATGTGAGCGCGTTAACGGAGCGGTAACATTTTAAGAAATTTAAAACCTTATGTTCTACTCTCTTTTTTGCATAAAAGTATCGTATGGCTTCAGAAGACTTGGAATGCGTCTTGGAAAATTATGTCACAGAAGACATGGACAACATATCTACAGAATGGGTGATCTTTCTGTGATTTAGAATAGCACCAGAGAGATCTCCTCTAGTCCCCTCAACTCCTCCTCCCATTCGTGCCACATTGTAAGCAGATCCTTAGGCAGCTGTGGGTTGTGCCAGTCATGCTTGTCCCACAGGTGCTGTATTAGTATCTTAGCCCAGGTAGTGTAAGGGATAAGATAGCCAAGAGGATCATATTGGGTAGCGAGTACTCAGTAAATATGGTGCATCGTTGCTGGGTAAGGGCGCTGGTTTGATGCTTGTAACGCAGTGTCGGACTGACAATGCTAGGGCAGTCCAAGTGAAGACTTATGGATATCTTTGTTGGCTTTGCCTGAGCCAGAGATCACAGGTACAGGAACTGGATTCAGCGGGGAGGTGAGTAATCTACGATGGACTATTGATGGCCCACTGTCGAAGCTCAAAGACTCCAGTGGCTAAAAGTGTAAAATGTAATATTATCTCTCAATTACCTCTCGAAAGTGGAGTAGGACTGCTAGCAGTGATGTGGCTAGTGTGGGTCCTTGTAGGAGGAACTCATTAAGGCTATGGCCTTCAAACTGGAAGGAGCTGTTATAGATGATTGGTTCTTGTTATTGTGCTGCACCATATGGTGCAGGATGTCCATGACTCTGTGGAGCTATCCACGTCTCTTGGTTCCAGCTTGGTCACATAACTTGCATCCTTCAGTCTGGTGATCTCGGCCTGGCAGGCATACGCTTTCTCTGGGTTCTCAAGCAGTCAACTCTTGACACTCCTAAGCTGAAGGAGAACAGATTCCTTGGGCAAAGACAAGCGTGGCATTCTCTGCATATGAAGGAGCGGAGCGGTGTGGCATACCCCATAATACCTTCCACTTCCACTCACACAGTCTTCTGCAGAAGTATGATGGCGTTTTTATCTATTTTGGATCATATCACTGCGGTAGGGAATCACATCCATCTGCCATAGTCTCTCGACATGAGCAAACAAGTCTGTGTTGGGGAGAACAGATGTAAGGAAACACTGGTGTGTGTTGATCTCACAACAAACCTCATGAGTAGGAACTTGAAGAGTCCATCCAAGGCAGGTCTTTACTGCTGCAGGGCCCCCTAGTTGGCCTAACCGGACTGGTTCAACGGGCGTGATGAGATGTGGGCAATTTGACCCAATCAGCAACACTGGCTGCACTTTATCCATCTGCTGCAATGGGAGGCCAGCAGATGTCTGTTTCATATCTGTTTTTTTGTAAGAAAGCCACTAGATTGGTGTGCTCGGCAAGGCCTAGTTTCTCAGCTGTAAATGCATGCTGAATGATGTATTTCTTGTGGGGATGAGACACAAGTGATACTGTGAAGGAGACCGCAAAGATGCACCCGAAGATGCACCTGCTGATCTTATCTAACTGTAAGGACAGTAGGCAGGGCCCCCTAGTTGGCCTAACCGGACTGGTTCAACGGGCGTGATGAGATGTGGGCAATTTGACCCAATCAGCAACACTGGCTGCACTTTATCCATCTGCTGCAATGGGAGGCCAGCAGATGTCTGTTTCATATCTGTTTTTTTGTAAGAAAGCCACTAGATTGGTGTGCTCGGCAAGGCCTAGTTTCTCAGCTGTAAATGCATGCTGAATGATGTATTTCTTGTGGGGATGAGACACAAGTGATACTGTGAAGGAGACCGCAAAGATGCACCCGAAGATGCACCTGCTGATCTTATCTAACTGTAAGGACAGTAGGCGCCTGACTTCTCTCTGTACCTGACCGAGCTTGGTCTGGACTCTGGCGTCGCCGCTCTGCATTCACTGTTAGCAGTGGGATTCTCAGCACCCAGCAGGATGCTTGTAGATCTGGCTGGAGGCTTGGTGTCATGACAACTGTCTGTTTTCCTGGTAGGTAAGGGTGTAGCATACATGACTGATTTGGTGTCATCTTGGACCTTACGCTCATACTCTAACCAGTTCCCAAAGTCGTGAAGAGTAGGAACTGTGATCCTATCTCCTTAAAGCTGATCTGGAGCTCGCGTGGAAGCTTGCCTTGAAATCTGGACACATGTAAACTGCATTTTAATTCAGCTACTCCCTTTGAACTCAACTGCTCCAACCTTCCAGTACTTCATCGATACTCCGGAGGACAAGCTTCACAAGAGCTTGCATCGTGTCTGTATATGGTCTCTAGTTACAGTAGGATTCCGCCACTAGTAAGACCTCTTCTAGCTCCAGATGATCAGTCAGAATCTGATACATGAAGTACTCAATCACATCTGCTGGCAGAAGGTTCTCTAGTGCCATCTCGAGTCTGGAAAACTGTCTGGGGTCAGCTGCTGTCAGGCTGGGGATAGTAGGTTTAGGTCCTCGATATATCTGCTCTTGGACGTGCAGCATCTCCATTCCATGCGTCACCTGTGGACGTGAAGGTAGACGGAGTTCTCTCTCTCTCTGAAGATAACTTTGTCTGGGACCAAGCACACAGTATCATACTGTCCTGCTCCTGCAGGCTGGGCTGAATAGGTATATGACCTCTGAAGTGGTGCAGGATGGCTCTCATCAGCATGTGGGTCATACGTGAAATTGTAAGGTCCTCCATCTGTCTCGTCAGCTGCTTGCACTAGGAAGGTCGGGGTGGAGGAACTTCATCAGCATACACCGCAGAACTTCTCTGACTACAGATGGATAGTGGCAGATAAATATGAGGGGCTGGTTCAGGTTTCACTGATCGACGAGGAGTCTCAAAGCTGGTGCTAAACTGCTGGATCTCCTGCTTCAGCAAAGCATTCTTTGTCTAGAGTCCCCACAGCATAGACAGGATCCCTGGTAGAATGTGGCTGTTTAGCTCATCATTGTCCCTCTTCATCTTGAACCACATAGACTTTATTTCAGACAACTGTTGGACTTGAAGGTGGAGCTCACCATGCTCTGGTGACACATATCCAAATGGCTCTGGCCATACATCTTGGAGAACCAGATCATCTGCTTATGAGAGCTGACTCTTTGGAGAAGACAATCTGGATGCATTCTCTGACGTGGGTGCAGCTGTTTGGCCATTTCAGCTTCATTTAGATGTGTAGCTGATGACACTCTCTTCAAAAGCCTGATCCGTGAACTTGATAGTCTGCTAGATGTGCAGGCAGCCTTATTTGTCATCTAGGATGAACAGGAGGATCTGACTTAGAACAGGATGTCTTCTTTCTATGGTGATTCACTGGTCTGCTATCCACTCATGAATGCAGCACGAGGGCACAATAAAATGCCAAGACTCATAATAAGAAGATGATTTTCAAACCGTTGCATAATGCACATGCAATAATAAGGTTAATATTCAATAATACCACAATGTACAGCATATACACTTAAGCATCTCACAACAAGGAACCTCACAGAAACTCTCGCGAATGCACTGATTCATACAGGTAATACAGGCAGTGCTATGCTAATTGGCTACTCCTTAAAGGGGTCATTTGATGTTGCTAAAATGAATTTTTTGTGTATTTGGTGTAATTAGATGTATTTATGTGGTTTAAGGTTTAAAAAACATAGTTTTCCACATACGGTACATTATTGTTTCTCCTTTATGCCCCGCCTTCTGAAACCCGTCGTTTTTTACAATGCCTGTTGGTCTGAAAAGCAAGGTGCGCTCTGATTGGCCAGCTATCTAGTGAGTTGTGATTGGCTGAATGCCTCAAGCATGTGACTGATATGTTATGACCCTCACCATACTGTGACGACGTGTGTCCCGGCATGACAAGACAAAAAAAATAAAACCCATTAAAAAACAAGGCATCTGTTGCATCCAGTGGGGACATAAATACTGATTATAATGACTTACACTGTCTTATTACGTATTGTGTTGAGCATCGTGCTGCATAAACAAACGTAAATCCATGTCTGCATTTGTGATCTGCTCAAAACTTGCGTTTGAATCATCAGTGGCAAATCCTTTAAATATGTAAATGTACTTGCATACTGTAAGTCAGAAGCACCAGGCTGTCCTTGCACATATGGAACTGTCCCACTTTATAAAAACAGACACCGGTTTCATGAGTTTGACTCGCAGATAATAAAACGAGAAGAAAAGTATGCGTATTTGGCATGTTGGCCAGGGAGAAGGCTTAGAGCTCAGCATCGGCCTGAATGCTGAGCGCTTCCCTCCGGAATTGGTCAACAGTGAGGAGTCGGAGTGGTGGGGGGATTATGAAAGACTAAAGAGAATGAAGGTGACGCTGCTATTATTATTTATAGTGGTTTTCTCTTGTGGTGGTTGGATAGAGGATGTGATTACTGATGGTGAATTGGCTTCGTTGATTATCTGTGCATGCTCCTCCAGAAATTTAATAAAACATCACGTTGTAGGCTACTCTCACAGAAAACAAATGTGTGATCATTTGGGCAGCATTTTGCAAATCTTCCCACATCGTGACATTTGGGTGTGTGTTAGAACGAGCTGTTTTGGTGGGGGGGGGGGGAGTTTTGACTTTTATAAAGAATATCTCTTTGGAACTAATACTTCAGTCTTTGCAACTCTACAGATCTTCTTTATGCACCAAGAGCTTGTAAAACACCAAAGAGAAATGAAAACTTGAAATTGCATCATATGACCCCTTTAAAGGGTTAGTTTACCCAAAAATGAAAATTAGCCCATGTTTATAGGAGCAAAGGAAGCAAAGTTTCCTTACTTTAGCAAAGGAAAACTAGTCCCCTCTTGTCTTATATAAAAATTCTCTGACATTTTTCTTTACAAATCCTCTTTTTGTACTTGTAATTCGTGACCAGTGTTTTTTGTTCTCTCCTCTCTGCTTCCACATTCGTCACTTCTCTCCAGCGCATGCTCCTCCCATATGTCCTACATCATCCGCCTGGAATGATGTGCATAGGACAGTTACAGGAAGTGACAGAAAAGTGTTTAAGTTTTTAAATATGTATATTTTTTATTACAACAATGCAAGGAATCTCCTTCTGGCTGCTGAGTGCCATTCTAAAGCTTGGAAGATCAAATACATTTTTTAATATAACTCTGACTGGATTCCTCTAAATGAAAATGTCATATATAGGATGCCTTGAGGGTAAGTAAATTATAGGCTAATTTTCATTTTTGGGTGAACTAAACCTTTAATCGGTACGAGAATAACAGCTGATCACTCAATAATAACAGAAAATTTATAGACAGCGATTACTTACTTCACATGTACGCACATTGTAACCCAGTATCAGAGGTGGGTAGTAACGAGTTACATTTACTTTGTTACATTTACTTGAGTAATTTTTTGGGGTAACTAATACTTTTCGGAGTATATTTAAAGATGGGTACTTTATACTCTTACTTGAGTACATTTTTGGGGAAAATTTTTTACTTTTACTTCGTTACTGTGGGCGACGCTCCTCTCGTTACTTTATCTTAATGCAATAAATGTTATAAATGCTTCAGTTTATTTCAAACGCGCCGTCTACTTTTCGCAATGAGCGATGCCCATTCGCGAATGATTCATTCTTTTGAGTCAATTCTGTTCAAAGGCTTGATCAAACCAATTGGCAAACGAGTGAATTGGTTCATGAATCAGTTTGAATGAGTCGTTCAGTTCCCTGCCGCACCGCACGCGCTGAGCGTCTGAAGTGGTTCACTCAGAGTTGTAACGTTTAACATCAGCAGCGTTGAAAACGTGGCTATAGAACTGCACTGAATAGAAAGCAAATCTGCAAAGGCTATTGCTTGCGATGGAGATCCTTATTAGATGAACACCGCGTGTGCTGTCTACTGTTTAACAGGTAATAACTTGGGCTAGATTCGATTACAGTACACGATACCACTGTGACATTAGTTTGTTGTACGTGTGTGGCTTATAACAGAGGGGAGTCAAGAGATAGATGTGTTTTTACAGCACTGCGCATTATAACAAATCACACATGATTCTTTTGAGCTTATTAAAGCATTGGCCAATCAGAGGTGTTCCGATGAGTCATCGCTAAAATGCTGGTGCTTCCTTCACTCGCTCACTGACTGAATACCTCTTTCTGGCGAATTCTCTCGTCAGAAACAACAAAGTGCAGATGTGTGTACGAATCTTTAATTAAGATATTGATTTCACAGTGTTAACAGTTTCAGCGATTTTAATGGGAGTTTCTGAGAGTGATTGAACTCTAGACTGTGAGTGAAAATGATCTTTAATAATGTAAATGTTATTTGCTCTCTTTCTGAACAATGAAAGATTAGTAGCAATATTTATATCACATTAACTTTCAATGTTAAATTCACATTTAATATAAAGTCAGTCTTATTAAAAATATGTTATGGCATGACACATTTCTGTTACTTAAGTAAACAGACAGGGTTTTATAATAAATTACATAAATTGGAGTAAAGGCTGATGAAATATATACATTTATACACGCACACATACATTACATACATTTTATCTATATATCTAAATAAAAATAGGCTCAGTAAATATGACCCAAAGTAACTAGTAACTAACTACTTGAGTAGATTTATTTCCCGATACTCTTTTACTCTTACTCAAGTAACTATTCAAGACTAGTACTTTTACTTTTACTTGAGTAAATATTTCTAGAAGCACTTTTACTTTTACTTGAGTACAGTTTTTGGGTACTCTACCCACCTCTGCCCAGTATAAACTCGTATAACACAGTATAAAGTCAATGTCTTGAAAGAAACACTGATTGTACTAGAATACAGCTGCCAAACTCTCCATCTTCTCACGTGCGCTGCGTCTCTCTCTCTAACCTGCGATACGGCTCCACCTCCCGTGGTGACATTTCAGCCATGCTGAACACCCTGATTGTTCAGAATTATCCGGGACTTAAGAGACAGCCAAGCCTTTTGTACAGATATATTCAGCTAACTTTTGCTGCAGCGGCATATAGATTTTTTTCCTTGTAAATGTATTAATTTCTTATATTTTTCATAAAAATGCAAATGTGTGGATAATATCAGGAATACATGCGTTTCCATTTTTATTGCTTATTTATTGAACATTTTCTTAAAGCTGATGTATGTAATTATGTTCAATCATGTTCTTTTATTTTTCCTTTATTTTTTCAATTCTGTTTGGGTACAATAATGTTGCACACCTCAGTATGCATCTGGAGTGAACTACAGTTTTATGCAATCCCCTATTAGTCCTCGTACACTTGGTGCATATGAATAAAGGTCAAGATTTGGCCGATTAGCATAGTGCCTGCCACTGAAAAAAATAGGAATACTAACAGATTCTCAAGGTTTTATATTTACCTCCTTGCATACTATACCAACCAGGTTATAACTCTTGGTCAATCGGCTATGATAGTGCTTTTATCCTGTAAGCTTTTAAAAATATTGTAACAAAAGGAATTTGAATTATTAAATGACTTGAAAAATTCCATGTCAAAACTATCCATTACATTAATATAAAATACGCTTGGAACCACAATTATTTGGACAATTGTATTATTGGAACTATGTAGTTGCTTATAAAATGTACTTTCTCTCAATGTGTTATTAGTTAGTGATTTTGCTTGTATTGTATTTTGCCCAGATTGATGATAAAGACATGAGGGTAACATTACAAAACATTACCATATAAAAGTACAAGTTTTCTACTTTTTTTTGGGGGGGGGGGGTGATAAGGGTAAATCTGTGAGTGGTTTGAACACTAGCCAGGTGCAAGAACACCTGATGCATCCGAAAAATTAGCAATTATAATTAAACTATAGTGATTTGTTAGACATTTGTTTCAGCACAAAGTTACATTGTGATTTACAAACAGTTCAGAAACATGAGACTCAATTGTTTACACATTTTATTTATTACCTTTTTTCAAACATGAATAATATTGGTGTTACCCATTTATTTCGGACCCCTACTACATGTATAACTCGTACAGTAGCTTGCTAAAACTAGATGTTAATTTAGTGACCACCATTTTAATTGATAATGTATTGTTCATGGCAGGTAAAAGTAAAGTCACCTTTATTTATATAGCACTTTTAACAAAACAAATTGTAACAAAGCAACAAAGGTACATCTTCCTCTTGTTCTTCATCCATTCATCCAGACATCCAATCACTTTTCAGACTCAACAGTGATCTTGAACACCCAGGGACCTAAGAACACTGCAAGACATCTGTGTTGTGAAGTTTCATCCAACTAAACCCCACCAGCTGATTCTCTGATTTTAATGCTGACCACAATGAACCTTCACTTAGCCTTGCAGCTCTATCTCTTATGAAGTATCCACTTACATTCACTGTCATCTTAGTATTTAGTGGTGAAGCATACTGAGTGGGAAAAAAATGTTTGAACATTTTTAGTTCTCAAATTTCATCTGAAATTCGTCCAGCATGCCACAGACTTGAAGCAAATTTTCCATTAGGGGAAGTCGTGGCCTAATGGTTAGAGAGTTGGACTCCCAACTTAAGAGTTGTGAGTTCGAGTCCCGGGCCGGCAGGAATTGTGGGTGGGGGGAGTGCATGTACAGTTCTCTCTCCACCCTCAATACCACGACTTAGGTGCCCTTGAGCAAGGCATCGAACCCCCAACTGCTCCCCGGGCGCCGCAGCATAAATGGCTGCCCACTGCTCCGGGTGTGTGCTCACAGTGTGTGTGTGTGTGTGTGTGTGTGTGTGTTCACTGCTCTGTGTGTGTGCATTTCGGATGGGTTAAATGCAGAGCACAAATTCTGAGTATGGGTTACCATACTTGGCTGAATGTCACTTCACTTTCACTCACTTCAAATAAGGAATAGGGACATTCTGCATGAAATCTATAATCTGTAACCATACTTATAAGGAGGCTGTATTGAGTTATCTTGTTTTAACAAGAAATATGAACATTTAAACATTTGTTTGATTTGTCTCTACTATAATTTGCAGACCGTCACGTGCTTGTACACTAGCATCCAAGCTGATGACAGTAAGTCACGTACCTGTTGTCCAACGTTCAGAGACTACGTTATTGCTGTCGACATTCGTGTTAAATCCTTTCAAGCATTTAATCTCTAACTCATGCACATTATTTTACAGCGGCAGGATGCGTTAATAATCTAATTAAGGACAGGATTAATTAAGGACACTGAGCGCGCGCTGTTGATATATACGAATTTAACATCACAACTCTTCTTCTACAGGGCTCTTCATAAAATCCCACGCAGGATGAATTGTTGCAAAACGCGGGTTTTCAGTGCCCCATAACCACTCTGAATATGTTAATAAAAAAAGCTTTAATTTCAAATTACATTTGGTTTGTATTTACTTTGTATTTATAGACGACTTGACTGAGAAAAACAACTTTTATTCAAACAAGAAGAGGTCTTTAAACATACCAATTAAATCAATAAAACCAATCAGAGGACTGGAGGCACACACATTTAGCATAGTTAAAATGTTTATTTGGGACTCAGGGTAGAATGGTTTTATCTGATGACCGGTCCACCCTTTTGTATTGCTGTTAACTGAGTAATGTCATGATACGATTATTCATCCGTATGATATGGTTTCACTAATTAAAGTATTTGAAACATTTTCTTATTTAAAAATGCGACATTTCAGAGTCTGGCATTCCTGGATGCAAATTAATCAAACATTTATTCAGAGGAAAAAAGTCTATACAGAAGAACAATCGAACTGGAACTACGAATGAATATTGTTATTTATTTCAGCATGATAATGGAATAATAATAAAAAACTTTATACTGTTTATAATATTTTTTTATCTCCAATGCACATGATCTTTTGAGCAGTTAGTCGAACTGATCCAAGATATTTCACGTGTATGACTTCACAGATTATCACTGAAGTATAATAAAGTTTTGAACTGTAACTGCAGTATTGTTCTGGTCTCTTTATACTGAAATTGAATCCAATGTTAAGAAACAAAAGTAAATAAGTACACCTTTTTTAGGGAGATATGTTTTTACAAGTCTATAATATTTCAAAATATTGGTTGTAAATGAGAAAATGGGGACACTTAAAACACTGAAATTTGAATGATAAAATTATGTTAAACTGGAGAGGTGATGAGTATCACGGTTTTAAATTTAACCTCAGTCATCTATATAAGGTTTGTGAAGCTGCAGTTTTATAGCATAAACTAAAAATAACACATTCAATGTTGCGCGTATAATCAAACTTAGAAACGGTCCACAAGCACAGAATTGTTGTTTGGAACAAGACGGACGGTGACGAAATTTGTCATATGTACCTCTGAACGTGACCGTGTGGTTATAGTTATAAAGAACTTGAGGAAGTTACTTTTTTGATTTAGTTGTTTATATATATATATATATATATATATAAACGTGTTTTAAAACCAGAAGGTAAAATTAGTGCATTCTGTGATTTATTTTGTAAGAGGTGGGGGTCTCCTTGCGCGTTGTACTTGGCTGTCTGCTGTGAAAGACTTTGAACTTGAACTTTACTTGTTGTCCCTCTCCAGCTGAATATGAAGCAAGTGGTTATCGATTTTATATCCGATTGTTTTAATTGCATATCTCAACGTATTCGAGGACAACTGTAGTATTGAATTATTTAAAGCGTACTTTTTTAAATGCGTAATTTCTCCTTGACGTGCGTATAGGACACTGTAGTGCATGCGGATTTGTTTCTATTTATGTGTAATATTTCAAACATTATTTTCATCATAACTTTTACATTTTAACTTTATTTTTCTTTTGTACACCAACTTAGATAGGTGTCCAAAGAGTTACGTTTTATTTAGTGCTCAATGACCGGGCTGAAATCTAGTTATGCTTTCGTGCCAGTACTGATTGTGACCCAACAACTTTTTCTTTTTCCTCAATTATAAATCTGGAAATATGTGGATAGAATATGGTCGGACAAGATCTTAAAAACGACATAACTTTAAGCACAATAATTTTAGACTCGCTGTTCTAGTATAAATTATATTGTTTAGATTTTGAGAAAACAAAGATATTATATGATTTTTACTAATCTCTCGATTAGTACAAATCCAGTGAGTTATTGTACGTATGTTAAAGATCATTTAAACTATACTTTAAGTCAAAAATCCAATGCTCAAGCTTTTCATGCTTTTGTAGTTACCGAAGTCTGCATGTGTTCGACCTTGACCTTCATCATAGCACGCTATGTTGAACGATGTAAAATGCAGAGAAGTGATTGTACATTTGGTATACATTTATGGTTTAAAATTATCAGAAGTGATTTGTCAGGTTTTTTTTCCGCGATATACATATTTTAAATATTATTTCTAAGACCGTATCAAGTGCACTCTCTATTAGAGCGGTAAGTAATAACAATAACAAAACATCCAATTTCGTGTTGTTCCTTTGTGGTTTAAATGTACTCACCAAAATGTTACAAAGTATAGGACAGATAATCTACTGATTTCAGAAGTGAACCTGTTCCCAGGAGTTTTAGGTCTGAATTTCTGATGTAGTTTGCACCTTTTATATAAAATATTTTGTGAACACAATGTAACCCAGCGTATCTGGATATAAAAGTTTTATTATTATTATTATTAAGCAATTTCTTGTACTAAATATTGGTGCAGTTAATTAGCATAGAGAGAATGATAATGTTTAAATTATAAATGCGTGTCAAGGTATCAGAGAAAGCTCAAACTTTGCCATGGAAGCTTAAGTTTAATATACTCTTATAGCAAAAAAATAAGTTTTGTCCAGTGTGATAAATTGAAGGTAAACAGGCTACAATGACCACAACTTCTCATTATGTGTCCACATACTTTCCTGGGCACGCGGATGCGTCATTTATTTGTCCTTGTGAATCCGAGATATGGCTGAAAAACAGCTTATTACTGCCTGCTGATCGTGATGTTTTTTCCAGAGATTTACAGCAGAATGTCAGAATATGCCGTCACATTTGTTATCGGCCATGTTTTATTGTACGTTAATTAGTACTTGCATATATATATATATAAACATAAAGGTTCAATTTTTTACTTAGAACTGGACTCATTAAGCTGTTTTACATAACAGATATTTACTCCATAAATAACAATAAAGTCTGAATTTACACACATTCCCTGTGTTCCTGTTACGTAGTTTCCTCGATGATCACTGACTAAATGTTTGATCGTATGGTTTTGTCTTGAGTACTACTGAAGCTGCCCATTTCTTTAGCGAAATCCTCTTTGTACAGCACATTACTTTGGTGATCCTGCGTTTCCTGCTTATTCACTGAATATTATTATTCCCAATTTTTGTAATTAAGAACCAATATTAAACTTTGCTATTAGATGCCAGATTTTTTCAGAAGTGTACCATGCCCAGAGATAAATAACAAAAAAGCGTTCAATCAGATTATTACACAGGGTTTATTATATTCATGCAGTTATTTTGTGCGATTATAAAGAAGTTATAATTTTATAAAGTTTTATATATCAAATTATTATGCGATTATATTTTTCCAATGACATCTGAACGCCTTGTTAAATAAAAAACAACTGCTGTTAGTGGTAAGTTATTGCTGAAGTACAAGTTCTAGTTTTGCTGTTTGTAGCTGTTGCTAAGGGAAAATAATAAAAACAGTCAAACTTAAAAAAAAATCGCGGCTGTTGTAATTAAATAACTGTTGCATGTGGTTGGAAAGAGGACGATGCCATTCCTTCGTGTTTAAAATGTAAAAGTTTAATTGTTTTGGTCGTTTGTTAAAATAAAGCTCAAGATAGACTATACGTGTTGCTTCTTAAGTAGTCTAAACATAATCGTGTCAATACTATCAGTAGTATGTGTGTGTGTGTGTATATATATGCCTTTTGTTGTATAATACATCAGGGCCGGGGTATTTGTAAATTCGACACTTGAAGTAAATTGATGTCTGCTGGCTGCTGTAGGCCTACTGTTTTGCTGCTTTTTTTCTTTAATATGTAATTATTCTGAAATAATCCAAAATTGCTAAATTTGAAACTTTCACGTAAAACAAGAGCTTGAAGCATTACTTTTACCCAGCAATAATGCAATTTGTCCAAAATATTCCAGCTCACCAGTATATATGATTATGGTTCATTTTCAAATCCCACTTCTGGCACGTGCATTTTGAGATCTCAAAGATAGCCTATATTCCGTTAGATAGGCCTACGGAGGAAATACGAAAACTTTATTTGGCCTAAAAGTAAAGATGTCAAAAAACCGAGAAAGTTGTACTAAGAGCCATGCTGTCGCAATTAACATGCCTGCAGAGGAACTGACCGCCTCCTTTAACTTGAACTTGGACTTCCGACTAGACGTGTCTGAAAGTGGGGGAGACATTTTGTCTGCATAGAGGCTCTGACAAACCGACCTAGTTGCCATTGCAATGCAGCCCCCTGAACCTAAGGGTCTTACATTGGAAATATAAATAAGTAGAAAATAAATGTTTAGGTAGAAATTGACTTTGGCGAGCATGTGATGCGCACGTGTTTGACGTGCATATAATAGCCTACGCAGTTTTTGATAAGCATACACTCTCAGAAATAAAGGTAGGCTACAAAAGCTTTCACTGGGGCGGCACCTTTTCAAAATTTACATGTTTGTACCTAAAGGGTCAGTTTTGGTACCTTAAAGGTAGTCTATGATAAGCAGTTTGGCATACATATAATACTCACCCTATCCCACTATCCCAGGCCCTAAACCTAACCACTGCGTGTCATATACACGCCAAAGTCAATTCTGCGTAAATAGGATGCCAAACAGAAACCGAAAATCGTGCTATTGAAACGCACTCTGAGATCGGGTTAGATTTATACCTTATTGCACCGAGACTGAGTGGACGCAGGCCTAGCCATATTCTGCTGAAAACTATGCGAGATTTAATACCGATTTGTTTCTTCTCCAAAAGTGACGGTAGGCTATTTTTTCTGGAAGGAGAAGGGAGGTCAAAACGAACCCGAGTTTGAGTTGCTTTATTTGGAACCACTGTTTATTCCTAATCGTTCGGCTATATTGCTTAGCTTAAATTTTTATTGAATTATATTGGAATGGGGTAGGTATATATAATAGTAGCACTGTGGAACTGCAGTGACATACTGATATATATTCATAACCGTTGGCACCGCACTTTTTTTTTTTTTTTTTTTAAGGGGAGAATCAGTTCCTGAACAAGGCTTGCAGCAGTCCCACAAGAATATGCATGCAGAGGCAAAGCTGTAGCTCTAAAACGCCTGGAGCACTTTACCAATTTTTAAAAAAATATTATTTTATTTATTTTTTAGATGATTTAGGCATAGAACAGGTTGCGTTCACGTTTTTGAACAACTTTTTTTATTTTGTTCAATATACAGTGTACTGTATATGTAAGCATCGAGGAGTCTATTTTGGTGGGAAATGTATTTTATTTGTTAATAAAAAATTGATTGCTTTCTTTACATCAATTTTACCTGTAGAACAGGTTTTGTAGAGCGAAGGTTGTAAGTAAATTTAACTTACATCTTAGCAATTACACAAGTCTTTACAAATAATTACAATAAGGTGTAAAATAACCAACCATGTTCAGATATTATGTAGGCATTTCAGAGTAAAACAATTGTCTTTAAAGAGTATCGAGTGAGTGAATCTAATTTGTGATATACAAATCATAATGTCATTTTTGACTGACTAAACTACTGAACGAATGTGTGCACTGGAAACCAGAATAAAAGGCATATTTTAAAAGCGTCTAGGCGAGCGAGCTTTAACCGATGTTGCAATCGATTTTTCCCCGCTCCTTGACAATTTAAGACGCTCAGCCAAAACAATCCAGCTCCCAAATCCCTGAAAGACAGATTTCCTTGACCTTAACTTATAGGCGAGCAAAACTATATACTCTTGTGTTATACTAAAAATTAAATAATGGATCAACTCAAGTCTGTTCTTTATAGAGTCTAACATTCATTATTCATGTTTTCATATCAGAAAATTTTATAAAATGATACAAATATTTATTATTGTAACATTTGTGTATAGTCTGAATGTTTTTTGCATGAGGCAGGGTTAAAAAGTTCAAAAATGTATCATTATGCTTTCCATTCTTCATTTGTTTTCTGTTATATGTGCAGATGCCTAATAAATGTATAAGTCTATATGAAGAGTTGGGCCCAGTGTAATAGAGAGATCTACAGAGAGACCGACAGGTATATATGCCTGTATAGTACGTTCATATAAGCGCGTATAATAGCAGAGTAGTGAAAACAGACTAAAGTTTTGTTGTGTTAATTTAACAGAAAATTAAAATATATAAACATTTGCATCAAACATATTGATTTTTACCATTCGATATAAAAATTTGACAATTACAAGAATTTGCCAAGTGACAAGAAAATGAAAATCATTTGTGTGTGTGTGTGTGTGTACTTAACCATACTTTGGGGAAAAATGTGTACCTAAAGTGAGCAAAACTTGAACACAAAATCACAAAAAAAATTTTTTTTAATAATAATAAAAAAGACCAAATACATCCATTTGAGGACGTCCTCATTTGTATAACTGATATTCAATAAAAGTAAACAAAGAAATTGTTAAAATGCAGAAATTGGTAGGGTTAGGGATAGGGATAGGGGTGTGTTTAGATTAAAAAGTGTATAACTTATAGCTACGTGTGTGTGTGTGTGTGTGTGTGTGTGTAAATTATTGTCGCTTTTCGTGATGACGTCAATGATGACTAAACTAGACAATTGGTTCCTTTTTAATCTATATTTGACAAATCTCAAAATCTAACTTCCCAGACAATGCTTTTCTTAGATTTTACTCTTAAAGATCTCTTTAAGCCTTTTAATATTTTATTAGATATTTTAATATGTATTTTCATATTACTCCTTGAACTGGGGCAAAAAAAATTAAAATGTGATTACGTACGTTTAAAAAACCCCTCTGATTTCTGTTTTATTATGTATTTGGGACTGTAATTAAGAAGCTGATAATTCAGTGTGCATTCCACCACAACGGTCATTTAATTGAGGCATGGAGATATGTATTTCAGTGTGCACCTGTGGTCTCTTTGCAACAGAAAAGAGAAAAAATCAAAGCCAAAGACTAGAAAAAGCGATGCTTGTAACATAAGATTGAAACACGCAGAGATGTGCCTATCTAGATGTACACAGTTTTAAGGAAACTTTCAGTGTTATTAAAATAAATATATATTTTTAATTTTTGAAATCAGTCTTACATTTGAAAATGCCTAAGTATTTTGTGATTTTTAAAAAGCAATGCAAAGAAGAAAGGTGCTTTCTCCGCTTTCGCGCATCCCCAATCAGGCGCACGTGCACATAGAGACAAACTGACACAGACACAGGGTGCACTCACTGGATCCTCTTCCAGTTCGACACTGTGGTCACAATTTTAAAGGCGCAGTGTGTTAATGCTCCCATTTTAGCGCTCTTACGGTTATTCAAACAATGCTCACTGATTTGACCGTAGACTTGCTAATGCGCAAATGTAATGTAGCTATATTGGATCTTGTAGGCTATTTAACAAAGAGTCGAAAATTTTCATATATTTTTATTTAAGGTGAAGTGTAATTTTAACTGATTTGCAAACATTTCCAAACACAGTCAAATGAAGACTACACACCTGCAATAGAATGCATAATCTCAAAGGAGAATTTAACGCTATTTCAAATAGTTTTATGAATACACATATTCAAACTTATTTTATTAAAACAGATTCATACGTGTGTTTTATATTAATATGTTCAACTTGTACATGAAGAAATAGCATAAGCACAACGTTGCCGCGTGTGAACTGCGACCTTGATATGAAATTAATCAAACATTGTGTAAATAAATGAAAAAATGTATTTGCATTGACGGATAGATGTACTTTTTATATCTCTTGGATTTAGTTTTATTATAATAAGATATGAGTTGTCTTATACTTGTTCTAACATGCTGTTGGGGATAGTTCCCGATATAATTGTTAGACATAATTGTAATATAATTGTTATTTGCAGTTGACAAATTAATCAAAGTGAGCACTTCAAAAAGATCATCCGAGGTCAAATTACTTTACCTCATGAGATTTTGCAAGTTCTGCCCTACATCATACAGAAAAATAAGTTATCAAGTATTCGATCAAAACTCTTACTTTACATATTTATACTTTTAAATCAATAATTTGCTAGATTGAGGAAGAAAATCTTAATAACTATATTGTACGTTATATAAACATAAGTATATATAAATGTTTTCTGTGTTTTTTTGACAAACATGGTTCTTATAGAGCAACACGTTTAAATAATGTCAACAAATCTGCACAATATAAGTCAAACGAGTTAGAAGTTCCATAATTAACATGTCGTACAGAGGAACACTTCACAGAAATGCAAGAAGAAGAATGCAGATTCACCGGAATGGGATTTCTGCATTGTTAGTAGTATTTGTCTTCCTACTCGTAACAGATTAACAGTTGCCGGTGCACTTTAAAAAGTAGAAATTACTTTGGGGACCACTTGGATTGTTTACCAGTTTCTTTTCCGTTTTCCCAAGTTGTATCTCAAAGCCTTTCAAGCTACGAGTTTGCATGCATACGAGAGTGAAGTTCATTCTTGTCTGTCTAGACTCTGATTACGACCCTGTTTGTCTGCGTTTTTTTTTTTTACCTTGACCTTGGACTTCCATGCAGCTGCCATTTGTATGATTTGTCCATTATTCATTCCGTGAAGCCAACGATGAATTTATCTTTGCAAATAGGAATAATCAATGAACTCCTCAATATTATATCTATAACGCACAAAACACACAACACTGTCTACAATGTAAAAACTGTTCAGATTGTGTAATACTCAAAGACCGTCTCTGACTCGTCGCTACCCAATTGAAACTAATAACAAGAGGAATGTTTTAATAGGGTATGGGACTCTTATTCATTCCTCATGAAACGTTGCATTGTAAATGTGCAACATCAGACTGGAGGAAAATCTTATCCAGTGGCTATGCATTCTTTCTTGTCGTGACACTAGTTGGAATTGATTAAATGTATTCTACATTGTAGTATTCAAATAAGAATACAAATGCAGCATATAACAATAAACATTTACCATACTTGCAAAAACTGCAAATATTTTGTATGTGTATTGTGTAATCCTGACATTGGACAAAGAATGTCTAAATGTATCCATACTTAAATTTCAAAGTTTTTATTTTTTCAATCAAATATTTTGCAGATTTTCGTTTTGTTTGATGATATTAAATTACATACGCGTATTTGAATGTTGGAGGGTAGCCTATATATGGAAAATAATAATTAAAACAAACAACTCTTAAAACTGCAGTTGTGTAACTGAATATGTAGGCAAATAATTTTATAACAGTGCGACAGAAACATACACATAGATGAAAAACTATTTACAAAAGAATCATCAGCACACGCCATTAGTTTCATAATGGAAATTATATATGAAATAACATGATAGATCACACTTATGCTTTTTCCCCACTGTTTAGGATGTTTTCATTCGGTTTGTAGTGTTTTTGCATTTTTGTTTGCATATTATTATAGATATTTTTATTATTTGTTATTTTGTTTTATATTTCCCCGCCTAACATTTATTACAGCACAGCAGTTCGTTCGTATTTTAAACAACGCAATATTTTCCCCTCAAATGCAGTCGGAAGTGAATCATTGACGATGCGAACAGTTGCTTTTATTGTAATAAAATAACTGAAGAATAACTAAATTCATACGATTTCTATCATGCATAATTTTCTCATGCTACTCGTATTCTGTAAAACTGATCATGAATGTATGCACGTTTCTTTGTATGCATATATTTATGTATGTATTAATGTTGTTACTGATTTACTGCGTTTGAGATTGTAGATAATGAAAGGTAAATTAATTAACTGTGCGTGTGGCCAAGTGTTCAGACATTTGTCGGCCGAATTTTGAGGTTGTTTTCGTTCCCCCTTAGCTTAAAGCCTTCTCCTTTAAGAACAGCTATCTCCAACTATCTTAGCCAATGCCTAGGCACCGAGAACCTTAGAAGCCAGGCGTGAAACGTGAGCCAGTAGTTGTTTAAAGGGATTATGATTCCCACCCACAACCCAGTCTCTTTGGGATAGTTAGCATATCACGTGCCTGCGCTTTAATGAACTGGACACGTGGGTGCGCATGCGCGTACGTAAAATGTAGTTGGAAATGAGGTATCAGTCTTGGAGTAGGCGACTTTTAAAAAGCATCGGCAGCCCGTGATATGACGACTTCGCTGGTCCTGCATCCACGCTGGGCGGACACCTTGATGTACGTGTATGAAAAAAGCCCGAATGAAAATATTCAGAATAAAAGCCAAATTATGGAAGGATTGAGCGGGAATTGCCCTGCGACTCATTGCAGGGAACTGATCTCACACCCCGCGCTGGGGCGGCATTCCGGCACCATAGCGACTCACCAGGGATCCGTGTACTCGGATATATCCTCCCCTGAAGCTGGGCGACAGTGCCCCGCTCCACAGACGTCATCTAGCGCCTCTCTGAGTTACGGCTACCCCTTTGGAAACCCTTACTACGGTTGCAGATTATCTCACTCGCACAATGTGAACTTGCAGCAGAAACCATGTTCATACCATCCCGCAGACAAATATGCCGAGACGAGCAGCGCCTTGCCCACGGAGGAGCTCTCCAGCAGGGCAAAAGAGTTTGCTTTCTACCCGAGTTTTGCAAGCTCGTACCAGGCGGTTCCAGGATATCTAGACATGTCGGTGGTCCCCAGTATTAGTGCGCATCCAGAGCCACGTCACGATGCATTGATCCCCATGGAGGGCTATCAACACTGGGCTCTGTCGAATGGCTGGGATGGGCAGGTGTACTGTTCAAAGGAGCAAACACAGTCTTCTCATCTTTGGAAATCTCCGTTTCCAGGTATGTCTTGCCATAGTTGTGAAACCATGAAACTATGAAAAATGCATATGTATTAAAGGGATGATAAGACGTCCTGGTATTTAGGCTAATTATATACTTTTCCACAACTGTAAACTGAACGTGCAAAGTATTCGCCTTAATGATATGTATAAAAAGATATTCTTCAGAAAAACGAATCAGTTGATAAGAGCGTTAAAATCATAACTCTATATAATGGATTAAGATTTCGCATCCAGAAGGTCTGCATGAACCTGCCAAATGTGTCAATGTTGTTCTATTCATTTTTGACACGTGACAGTCGGTAAATGTTCAATTGGCTTTCCTCAACAAGAATTTGATCGAATCCTAAACTCAACAAGTTTCAACAAGGCTGAGTTTAGTTCGCCTAGAATGTACGTTTTATTTACAACATCTTACATAAAATAGAACAATGTTTGAGGGACGTATCTGGTTACAGGGGTTAGTCATATATTAACTCGAATATTATTGAGTCACAGGATTCTTAAGCTAGGAAAGTCACGCAGTTTGGAACTGGGGTATGGCAATACTGTCTACCTTTGCTCCTCCCGTATGATAATACAGAAGGTCCTTATTTGTACAACGCATATAAATCTTTGTCAGCAGTGATCGGGAGTGGTGCCCCGCAATCTGTTATGGAAATTTTGCGAATGCCATGGTGCAGCATTTTCTCCCCATAGAGCATCTGACGTTCTGTAGTCAAGTTATTGATTTTAGCTGTGAGCAAAAATATTACATATAATGCAAATGTCAGCTCAGTCATTCAGTATTGCTATTCAGCAGTGGCAAATCAAAATTACCAGTGCTGTGTAGGTATTTACTGTAATTTCAGATCTAAACTAAATATAGGCTACTTATAGTGTTTATAGTGAATTGTCACCACCATCACGCCCCTGACCCCCAGAAGAGGTCACATACACAAGCCATATATTAAAATAGCTACAAATAAGAATTTAACAAACAGCTTGTTTAATGAAAAACTTCTATACTGTTTTCGTGCATGCCCCAAACCAGTTCTTTACAGTTTCTTCAAGTGTGTTCGGGGCCGCTAGACAATAATTCGTGACTGACGGAAGGGCAGTGGACATGCTTCTGTCTAAAACATTATGTGCCAGTTTACTATCAGGGAAAATCCTAGAATACATCTGAATGTGTGCTTCAGCTGCCAGAATAGCCTAATATCCTTCACCTTATTTTTCCTTTACCTTGCCACAGTCAGGTAGTGATTTGAAAAAAAAAAATAATGTTGCTGTCGTTAGTACGGAGTTATAAAACACATTATAATTAAGGTACACGTGATTTTACATAATAGTATACTGTATTATAACTGACAAACAATTGTCAATATTACCCACAATCCTGGAGTTTTAGCAAGATTTTGTCTTTTCACAAACCCCATCCATCCAAACTTTAATCGAGAAAGATTTAGTTAGCCTGTCTGTATATTAAAAACCTGTTCTGTTAGGCTACTCCAATGCTTGTATATAATTTTTGTTTCAATAAATAAAGTATCTCACAAAAGAAACACAGCTGCCTCTTTGTTAATTTGACAATATTGCCCCCAGATATTTAAATAATTTGGCTAAACAATTTAATAATTAAATAGATAACTCATAGTGTTTCCCCAAAGCGAACCAAAATTTCATAATCTTTCATTTGTGTCTAATTGGGCATAACAGGTTATACGAATATTTTTATGTATGTTTTGTTTTTTAGATGTTGTTCCGTTGCAGCCAGAAGTCAGCAGTTATCGTCGAGGGCGCAAAAAGCGTGTTCCCTACACCAAGATACAACTAAAGGAACTGGAAAAAGAGTATGCAGCAAGCAAGTTCATCACCAAAGACAAGAGACGACGCATCTCTGCCACAACCAACCTCTCAGAACGCCAAGTTACTATTTGGTTCCAGAACCGCAGAGTGAAGGAGAAAAAGTTTGTCAGTAAATCCAAGACTAATAATCACATGCATACTTGATGTACGTTCCGTACTTTTTCCCTCCAGCTTATACCCTTCCGTCCAGAAAGTCTGATATTTACCTCTGTCGAAATCATGAATGAAGACCATCCGTGCAGCCTCAAGCCTAACCTGTCTTTACTTTATTTAATTTAAATCATGCACACAATACCATAACCACTCACTCTTTGGCTTTTTGGGCATATGATACAAAACTGTGAAAATACAGAAAAAAGAAAACATTTCAACTTCGTCCTTTTCTATGAATGTACATATATAAATAATAAATATTTAAAATGACACAAATATCAAAGAGACACATGGTTTACGTGCATCTGAAAATAAAGAGAGAAGCGTCCCTTCTGCATCTCTTCCTGACTGCGTCAAAGCCAACCAGCCAGCAGAAAACACTCGAGGTGCTCAACACGCAAGAGAAGAGGGAGAGAAACAAACAAAACAAAAATGTCTGTGGCACACTTTGGTTGAATCAAGACTTGTATAAACTCTCGAAAGGCTATAGCAAATGTTGAACTGGATCACGAACAGAAACGTTATTTGTTTTGACAAATATTTTGCTAGAATGAGCCTTCGAGACCTCAAAAGCTATTTGGATCACTGTGGGATACATTGCTTTTTAATGCCGAGGGTAAACCAGGCTGCTAATGTTAACTGTACAGAATAATGCTTCTATTATTTAATTTAGATTTCGCGTATGACAGGTCTGTAAAAAAGGAATGTTTCAAGATCATTTGTTTCTGTCCCTGTTAACAGTGAAGGATATGACTCTCCCATGCAACTGGAATGATTGTAAGCATTTGAAATAATTTAGTATTAAACATTAATGCACAACCTTTTTGTTTTTATATGAAATATATATCGTAAAGCATTGGAGCTGTTCACACAACTTGTCTGTATCTCTTTTCGTGCAGTATGTGAACTGTATTGTGGTGTTCAATTCCTAAAGTACTGAATTGAGACATATTTCATAAATAAAAATGACAATGGAATGGTGCTTGTAGTGAATCAATGCATTTCAATTATCAGTGAAAGCGATGGCCCATTTATGCCCGCTTCTATATGTGTCTGATAAAGCTTCCAAGTGAGCTTTTACAATAGATGCGATGTTTTTGTGTCATTTGGGTGAAGGATTTTCAATAGACGTAATGTGTGTAGGCTACATATTGCAAAGAACTTTATCGATAGTAGTTGATCGGGGTTGCTTAAAATATAGTGGGGGGAAAACATCCTTCATATTAGTGACAAGACAGGATAATATTGACGATTGCAAATGGTCTAGTATGATCATTAAACTTTTACCTTCAAACTGTCGATTTAGATACATATAAATGCTAACAATCCAAAATTTAACACCGAATTTAATTTGAACCAGAATGCTCAAGCGACGGACTTAGTATAGGCTTTTTTAGTATAGGCTTAACTTAATAATCAAGCAGTGCACTTGCATGGAAAGGCTCATAGTGTTTATTTACTTAAGTATAGTGTTAATAATATAATTCTTCATTATAATTACATTATCGTTATTATAGAGTACGTATTCGATTTAAGTCTGCTCACTTTGTAGGTAATTCTACCATCTACCATTTTTGAACAATAAATACGAAAAAGGGCGAATTTTCAGTGAAATATCACTACGAATATGCCACAGCAACACTTAGATACAGTATGATCTTCACCGTTTCATATTGGATCACAAGGATTATCCCGTTTCTTGTATCATGAAAGTATAGTCGGAAGCATAACATTAATTTAATGGTTAAACATTTTCCTTTTTTATCAACTTATAATTTACTTTTTAATATTTATTAAATAAAATAAACTATCTGAAGTACTGTTAATGGTCTAATTTATTTTAAATACTTTTTCTTATGACTTTTTCTTATGCTACATTCAAGGAATAAATTAAATACTGTCAACCTGTTATAATTAATGAGCCCGGTCTCAAAAAATTGCATATAAATAGTACGCCAAATAAAAATGAAAACTCGTGGTATTGATACGCAAAAATGGACTTTGGCGTGTATATGCTACACGATTGTGTAGGTTCCTATAATATAGTTTTAACCATGCTATAATCGCTTACTCGCCTTAATGAACAAGAAATGCTCTTAAATGTACAAATGAAGGGCGTATATGAGCAAATGTTCTTGTGTAAATATAAGAAACTCTGTAATTTGGTGTAAACTAAGGAACTTTTAATTCCCTTGGTAACACAGGCCTATGAGGCACACACCCGGTTACTGATAAAACTTTGTCATCTGACAACTATCAGTGATGTGCAGAACTTTGCACAGTACTACTTTGTGCAGTACTTTGAGGAGTGAGAAATTTGGTTTTTACCTCAAGATAGTTAGGCCTTCTGTTATAACATCACGTGATCGCGCGTTACCCTTGACCATGACTATGCGGTCGCTTTGACCTTGACATCACAGAGTCTTGTGAATAATAAACAGAGGGGCTGGACACCACTGCCTGTGGTTTGTTTTCGGGCAAACAAGGTGTTATTTCCCTGTCTAGACGGCGAGAGTTAATGACATACTATAAATACATTTAAAAAAGCTCTGATTATCCGATATCCTTATCATTGTGAACATGTACAGTGTATACACCCGTTTTTTATACATGCTTCTCATTACAATTGAAAACATAGATTTTTCTCTTCTGCGATCCCTTGCCCGTATAAGTTTTAAACTACCAATGGTTGTATTCTCTCATAATGAGGTGTTATATTGACCACGAAGGCAGTAGTGCGTTTACGTCTGCAAAAGACAGTGCTCACAGAGATGTCATCTTGTGTTATTTCCATAGGCAAGCCGAGGAATGATGGGTACTACTTCCCAAATATCAAGAGATGCATCCAGGGTCACGTCAAAAGGTATTGCTAGTTTATTTATTTTTAGTGAATATGCACAGTGCCTTGGTGTTTTTAATATGGAAATGAGTAGTATATTTATATAACTGTATGCATTTATTTTATGGTCTTTTATTGACGCTTTTGCTCTGTCAAGCTACCATTTTCTATCTGGTTAGGCGCGAGGCCTTTTTAATATGTCCATAGATCTATTACGAACAATGCGGGGAAAATGAAACGTCTTCGCAATATGTTTTTCCCACTCTTGGACTGTACACACACAACACGCTTTAAGATTTTTTTTCAAATGCCTTTGTTTTCGTTTATTTATTGCATAATGTAACCTAAATATTTCATGCTCTCTGCAAAAAAAATAATAATAATTAATGAAACTGTAGGATTTCTTAAGTCTGAATAAAAATTATGAGCAGATTATAAAAAATTATAAAAAAAATACAGTATTTCTCATTATTATCTTTAAGTGGTTTAGTTCAAACCTATACTGATAATTGCGTAGATTTGTTTTGTGTAGCACTGTTTTTGTTAATTTTCTCGAAAGATTTTTATTGTTTTGATTATAATTTTAATAACTTGCTGGTTTTTCATGACAGATGGTGGTATTGTAATATAGAAATCTATTACGCACATGCTAATTTTTGTTGTGTAACAACTGCTTTTCACCACTCATTGGTTTATTAATTGCAATCTCAACAACTAACTTTGTGGCACTAATAAGCCCCTAAAAAGATTTTTAGGTTGCTGTCCAAATTGATTTAAGCACATTCTTATACTTTTTTTTTTTTTTTATAAAAAACGATATAGGCTACGCATAAAGCAGGCACGTTTCTGGTGACACATATCTCTACTAATGATGGAATCTGAGAACAATTAATATAGAAATAAACTCTCTTCAGAACTATATGATTGTGATCAATGTGCTACTTAAATAATAGATGTTTCATGCGAAAGGCATGTTCAGCCAAACACACGGGCTCATGTTAAGTTTTTTTTCCCTCTCTCTCTCTCTCTCTCTCTCTCTCTCTCTCGCTCTCTCTCGCCGATTCTAAACACACCAGCTGGAATGCAAGGAGAGAGAGAGATCGACGGGTTGAGGAGAAAGGGGGATGATAACCTCTGGTGGCGTATGGTGGAAATATCAGGAAGTGCGCAGTGTAGATTCAGCACGAAGACACATGGTTTGCAGTGATCTTTATGTAGACAATCTGTGTCCTCTTACAGGATATATGTGTTTAATTTAAGAGGAAGGTAAATAATAAGCAACTAATATGTATCTTATAGTATATTTGAAGAATTTGCTAATGTTCATGGGGGGACACATTGAATTGAGTTGGATCGTTCACTGAAATATGGTGCGGCAGATTTAATTCCCAACTGTATTTAAATATGTATTTAATTTATTTATATATATATATATTTATATTTATATATATATATATATATATATATATATATATATATATATATATATATATATATATATATATATATATATATATATATATATATATATATATATATATATATATATATATATATATATATATATATATATATATATATATTATGTATTATATGATATATAGATGTATATTGTAAATGCATTTCTTAAAATGAGACCCAGATTTGAGTCTGTAAATGTTTTTGTTCATCTTTGTATTTTGTAAACTCTTAATATTCCCAGCTCGAAGTAATTGCATAGTCCCTGAAAATAAAATAATAAATACACAAATAAATGTTAAAAAAAAAAAGGTTAAAACTGAGTTCAGGTTTGCAATTTTCAAACTCCGTAAGTGTTTCGCAAACATCCTATTAATTTGTTTAATCACTTTCTCTTTGTCTTTTTCTTTACTTTCAGTTTATATTGACATGATTTAAGTAAGCTTCCTCCCTGTAATTGTAGTAAATCTGATAAATATGCAATAGTGCAAGCGCAGGCTCTTTCATTTGTGTGTTCATACACACTTTTTTCCTGGAAGGTGGTAACTGTCGCGTCTTTATTTCTTTATACGCGTCTTTGTAAAGTTGCGATTGAATTAAATTGTCATGATTTTAATTTACTATTATTGTAGTGGCCATTACTATTATCAGTTTATTATATTATATTAGTTATTATATCAAACTGTCCTTTTTTTATTCAGTTGAAGTATTCTAGAACTGTAATTTTGCATTTAATTCACATTTAATGCACTTTTTTTTCCCCTTTAAGAAATTGGCCTTGGCGGACATTCACAGCAAGGCATTCAGTAAGCCAACCTGTCTTCCAAAATCAAAGACAATAAAAGGCCTTTGTTTACGCTATGGCCCTGTCTGGACGGAAAAGAGATTCCAAGACAGCAATCTCAGAGCGGCGCAGACAGTGCACTAGACACTGACCTTGAACTAACATCTATTTTAGCCATTTTCTAGAGATTTTGAAGATAACAACTTTGGCCACCCTTGCGGTAAGAAAATGTTATCATTTCATTTTCAGGTTGTTTGAAGCGATTTTATTTTTTTGTGACTGAAGTAAGTTGTTGAAATGTCATTCATTCTCAGGGAGAACCAGTAACTCACCAATCAACTTGTTTTGCTCTCTGTTGTGCTCTTGGGGGAAATAATAAAATATTATCACTACAACTAATCACAAATAACTAAAAAAATGGCACACTGACTAGTTTATTAATTAGCATGAGTGTTTCCTCAAAGTAGTAAATACATTTCAGGTCTCTATAGCTTCATATTTCGGCATTACTTTTATGTTTAACATAGTAATGTCCTGATATTACCAACATTGGAATTTTTGTAAATTATCTGATAGCATTTAAAAATTATATGCACAGAGTGTTGCGCAGCATGTTAATTGGTTACATGAGTCTGGTATAAAGTACTCTAGCCATAAAACATGCACATGTGTGTCTAAAATTTGGATGTAATAATTATTGGGCAATTTAGAGGACAAAATTTGTAGTCTTTTAGTTGTTTTGAGTCTCTGTTATAGGGGTTAAGTCAAGTTTGTAATGACTTGAACACCGGATTTCCTTTCGCAATATCTTTGCATTTATAGCCTTTATACCCGTCGCCATTAATGAAGCTGTTTGTGGTTATTTTGCTTTTCTCGGTTTATTTGAAAGTAGATTAAACAAAAATAAATAAATAAGTTGGCCATGATCATAATTACAATCACGTCCCCACACAGATACACTGACACAAACTTTAGATTGGCAGCCATTGCAAAGTTACTGTGTTACTCAAAGGCTCCTGCAATAAATGTAAATGGAAAATGTAAAGTATTAAAATGAAAGAAGAATGCAAGTATAATTTGCTCATATATATATATATATATATATATATATATATATATATATATATATATATATATATATATATATATATATATAAACCTTTAACTTGTAATGGTTATTCGCATTCCAAAGTAAAGATAAAAAAAATAATATACTTCTAAAGAATATTTTGTGACCCTAAATACACTCATATTCAAAATTAACATTTAAAAAAGTAAATATAACATTGATTTATAATTAATACATTGGGGAAATGCTATTTAAAAACTGTCTAAGGCCTGAAAGATTAGACTAACACTGAATTAGCATAATATCAACTTTGCGTTACGAATGCACTCCAGTGTCAGACAGATGGTTTTAATGCTTAATGTTATTATTGTCCTTTGTCATAATCTCTTATTTCATCGCTCCATTTTGATCTTAATAAACACGTGACAATTACACTGCGTTGAAGTTGATATGAGGGATATTTGCATGTACTTTATACATCTACAATCAAAAATCAATTAATGTGATCTAGTGTGGTGTATTTGGAGCGGCAGAATCATTTTAATGCCCTCTGTCAGCTTGTAAAATTCAAATAAAAGAATTGTGAGATGTGTAACAATCCTCCATAAGTTTGACTGCGAGCATTTATAGGATGTATCTGTTAAAGTTGTTCATGTGAGGTGTACTAGAGCATATTATCTAAAATATAGGCTACGCTCTTTAAAAACTTCTTATAGAATATCATCTTCTTTTACGGAGCCAGTGGTTTCAACCTGATGACCCCACTACGTACAGTAAATATGAGTGGAGTTCAGCACTGAGCATCAGTATTTCTTTAAAACAAGCCTGTAAAAGATGATCATCACACCTTTATAAATGACACTGAATTCAACCGTAATTTGTTTGAAAACAATGTCGAAAGGACCCTCTCTTTTAATGGAAAAAAAACAAATCTCTTTGTGGGGGGAAAATATTTTTTATTGTATTCATTTATTTATTTTGTTACCAAGTAATAAAGATTAAACGAGGCCAGAGACACTTCTATATATTTCTAAAGAGGAAAGTGAAAGACGATCCGTTTAGAACCTTTGAGCTAGGGGAAATGAAAAAACAAGATTTTACATTTTTAATAAGATATTTTATAGTATTTTAAAAAAGCATATAAAACCCGTAATATAGTTAATGTTTTGTCTGAAATGGACAAAGTGGGTGGTACCTTCTAGTGTTCGAGTAAGCTCCAGCACGTGACGTGGAAATGACCAATCAGGTGCACCTCCAGGTTTAACTACGTTAAATGTCAGATTGCAATAAACTAGAAGCTGTTGGTCTGGCCCGCGGAAATGGGCGAGCATAATCTTCTTAATCCTGGGTTTGTGGGACCTTTGGTAAACATCCACACTGGAGACAGGTTTTACTTCCCGAATTTTAGAGCCTCAGGGGGACAGCTGGCGGGGCTACCGTCTCTCTCGTACCCTAGAAGGGACAATGTTTGCTCTCTCCCGTGGAATCCATCGGAGTCCTGCAATGGATATCCTCAGTCTTACTTTAGCAGTTCCGTATCCATTAACCCCTCTTTTAATCGATCTTGTGAAATAACCCGACTGGAGGAAAGCAAGTGTTATTATGGCAATTCCAGCAGCACCAGAGAGCCGTGTTCAGAAAGCAACAATCTTAAAGGAGAGGAGCGAGCAAGAGATGCATCATTATCGTCTGATCACGGGATGCACAATGGGATGGGCAACAGTGGCACCTTCTCAAAGTATGATTATGGCACCGAGCATCTGACCCAAGACCCGCCATCCTGTCAGTCCTTGGAGTCCGACTCCAGTTCTTCAGTGCTAAACGAAGGGGGAAAGGCTTCAGCAGGCGACCCACAAACCCTGGTATCGCAGGGAAACCACGCAAGCAATATCGCCACTGGCGGAGGTTTGTCCCTCGTATTTAATCTCATCTGAAAGACAACAGAAGCACATAGTACAATTACTCATATCTCGCTCCAGCCATTTTTTGTTGTTGCATGACGTTTTATTTAGGCATTCCCTGGCAACTGTTATGATTTTCCTGCATGGATCTTGCGTGGTTGTTCAAGGCCACTAGGGGTTGCCCTAAAATGCTCCACGTTCACCAGTTTCATTTATACAACCAGTAAACACAACATCATAAAATTCAGCAATCCCGTTGCCAATGTTTGACGCCGTTTACATAAAAAGCATAGTTGTTGTTGTTAAATATACGTTTTGCCAAAGCATGCGCGATTTTTTAGTGTAGAACCGATCTGTAAAATGGCAGTTGCTCTGACAGAAAAAGAGGACGTTTTTAATGACTCGTAAACTGTATTAATATCATTGTCGTGCAGCAAGTCATTTAATATGACTGGAAACCGCTAAATGGTTAGGGTTTTTGCAAACAGTACAATTATCGCATCAATATTACGTTCTAGAAAAGTAAGCCATTGTGTAAACAAATAAATGCATTATATCTACATCTTGCATTGTACTTCAGATTGTTATTGGGTAACGTCTAAATGTCATATGAACAACCTCACAAAATGCACCAGAAATCTGTATTTTACGTGGCATCGAGATGTGAGGAGATTTTGATGTGATGGCCTAGGAGATATTTTGAAGCTCTCTCATGAACCCTTGCTTTGCCCCCCTCTAGGTGCCCCGTGGTACCCGATGCACACTCGGACCCGCAAGAAGCGAAAGCCCTATTCCAAACTGCAGCTGGCCGAGCTTGAGGGAGAGTTCATGTTGAACGAGTTCATCACCCGGCAGCGACGTAGGGAGCTGTCTGACAGGCTCAATCTCAGCGACCAACAGGTTAAAATTTGGTTCCAAAATCGGCGGATGAAGAAAAAGAGACTGTTGCTAAGGGAGCATGCGTTGTCCTTCTTTTAAGGAGGCACAAAATATAGGCTACATTGCTTAATGGTAGTTCAACAACAGTATTTAGTGAATGGTAATCTACCATTGACCCATTTTACTCTGAAAGTCTTGCACCACGATACCTTCAGAAAAATCAAATAAGAATTCAAACACAGTTGGGGTACGCGACCAAATGATGGCTCCAGAAGTCTGCTTATTCAATGTGGTCTATGTGGTGTTTATCTAAAAGGGTTCGTGCCCACCAATTTTGGGCATGTATATGGTGGGAATGTTTAAGTTTTGATAGTAACAAGCTGTCTGAGCCATGACTCACTTTATTAAGTAATGAACTACTAGTTAGAAACTCAGAAAAATATAAGCTGTGAGATAGCATTTCGGACAAGTAAAATGTTTTCTTATCAGTCTGAAATTATTGCTAAATATTTATTGTCGGAGTGTTAAAACGATTTTTGAAATTATAACAACCCTCGTGCCATGATCAGTGTTCTAAGCTAGAAAGAAAAATGGACTGAAACGCCATACTTGGTCATAATGAGAATCCTTAACTGTTCGCAATCTCGCATCTATGTTTTTATTTTGCTAGTTATCTCTAAGAAAGGCCCTTTCAAGCTCAGTACTAGACAGTAAGAAGCGTGGGCAGCGTTAAGCCATCAACGTCTTATCTCCTTTCCGCAGTCACCGCCACGTGTTCTATGGCACGTTCACGGTCACGGGCAAAAAGTTAGTGACCCAACTCATATCTTGCGCCCTTGAGAACCAAACTGCAATTACAGAGCAGCCTTTATGAACAGACTTTGATCTAGCCTGTGAAATGTCTTTCTGACAAATGTTAGGAGATTTATTTCTACTGGATATTGGTAAAAGTGTACATTTGTAGGCCTGCAACTATATGCCGCACAAACTGCTAATAAAATATTTAATCATGGCATAGTGAAAAACTATAGGCGACTCTATCATATTTGCATTTTAACAACATAAATTTTCCATTAATGATTGCTTGTCCCTTGATCTGCGTTATTTGGACATATCCGCTTACCTAGTTAATTAAGTCACAACAACAATGCTTCTGGGAGAGAAATGCATGGTCAAGTATTATTAAGAAAAAGCGCAATTATAAATTAAAACAAAGATTAAGTAATTTATAAGTGTATTGGAAGTAGTAATTATACTGAAGAGACCAGATCTAAATCCTAATATTCACAAGCCTGTTTTGCTAATTAGCGGGACCCATTGTGTTATTTGAAACATCATTTTCCCAGATCATGGATTATATGCCAGTGAAATATTTCATATTTGCTGCATGATTACAATGACTGTAGTTAGAAGGTAAAAATGTTTTTCCGACTATTTTTTGTCAAAAAGGCGCATGTTTTATTTTAAAACCCATTATCAAAAAAACTAAAAGAACGTTTACAGTATACGGTCAAGAAATTTAAAATTTGTTTTCATATATAATATAGTTTATTTGTTTGTACTTTATTATTATTATTATTATTATTATTATTATTATAAACGAATTTGGCAGAAGTCGGTGCTACGTTATTTCCTTGTTATTTGTCTGATTGTTCGGCAACTTACATTTCCTTTCAATCCTATTTTTGTGAATCTATAGAAAATACAAATACAATTATATGAATGGCATTATCAGCTACTAGTACATAACAATGATCGTCACGTTTCCCACTTTGGATTGTTTTGTGAAATTGTCTATGATGTATAATTTTTCTGTGTTGTTCTGTGTAATTTTGTGAATGCACCATTGTCGCATTCCTTTGTACCTTGCGATTAAAACATGTCTTGTAAATAATGTTACAAGTTCATGAATGTATCCATTTATGTATAACCTACAGTTTCTGATTAATAAAGTCTTTAAACTTACTTTTATTTACTTTTGACCTGGTGTTTTTGCTGTGTAAACCATTTGAGTTTTATTATTTGAATCGGGTAAATTTGTTACCTAAAGATATTTTTATATTTAATAGCAAGAAAGCCGACTCAGGCGCTCAAACTACGTTTTCAGAAACATTTCATTACAAATTAGCATCCTTATTTTGACCATATTGGCCCTTAATTATTTCAGTATAAGTTCAGTAGCCTACTTAAAACAATTTGTTGCAACACTGAAGAGAAATCTCTAAAAATGCAATCTGAATGTTTGCCAACATGGCCACATGTAGTGCAACAATTCTGGTATACTTTATCGATTGGTTAAAATGGTAAAGACATCCACCTAGTGGATAAATGGAACGGACGCCGAAACAGGGCCCCGTGAGGACTAACTGCAAGGACATGTAATGTTTTGCTTGCTTGTTTTGTATCTGTGGAAAGGCTAACGTGTTTCAGCCTTTTGCTAGTTCATTGCTAAAATATCTAGCGTGCCTAGATTTCCTTTTGATTGTTAGGATTTAGATTTTTGCTATACGATTACTTTTAATTGCTCATGCACAAAAATGCATTAGAAATTATTGCACTGAATCTTAGGACCAACCTGTAATTTAACGTTAAACATTGTTAATGTAAATGTAATATGTAACATATTATTTGTAATATATTTTTCTCGTAGTGTGTTTTTAAAATACTTTTTTTATTTGATAGAGAATAATTGAAGACTCAGTCGAATGGAAATAAAGTGGATCTTAGGGTAAAGATGGTTCCAAAGCCAAAGCTAAGTGTCAAGTCTATTGGCCTCCTTACAAGCAAATGCGCTGCAATCGTAACAATGGCATTTTATGCGCTTGCGGCGCTTTTGACTTTGAGACTGGCCAAATCTGTTTATGACGTCTCGTCTCCCTGGTTCAGAGGTCATTGAGCACCTCAGTGCCCTTCACACAAAACTTGTGTAGTCATGTGGTTCACCGAAAGTGCTCTAGATCTCCCCTGCTCCTATCACAGATGTGTAGAGACTGGAGAACTTACTTCTGGCGTCTCTTGCACTGCACACATGTTTGTGAGTCTGTGTGTGTGTGTGTGTGTGTGTGTGTGTGTGTGTGTGTGTGTGTGTGTGTGTGTGTGTGTGTGTGTGTGTGTGTGTGAAAGGGGATTTATGTGTAACTAAGAGAGTGAGAACAGAAAAATATCTTGACAATGAGTAGTTTTATAACACTCTCTATAAACGTGTATATGTTCGCCTTAACCTAGTAACTTCAATACTAGAATATGCAACGGTTTGGTTGCCTACTTTTGTATTTAAGCAGAATCAACATACAAAATACTTATAGACGAGTAATTACAATCACTACAACCGCACTAGAAAAATGTCTTCTTTTTTCATCTGAATAAAAAGGTTATTCAAGTTGTATTGGCAAAAAAAAATTATTATTGCTAATGCGAAACATGTAAATTAAATCAAAATTGTAGTTTTTAATTTAACTTTCTTAATAAATTGATATTGGTCTTTCCTTGAATGGTCTTAGATCCTACAGGTTCTGAGGCAAATCTTCTGTTGCAACGATACAGTTTTCACAGTAGTGATAGAAGGTCTCTTCCATCACTGTGAAAACTGTATCGTTGGTTCCGTCGGTTCCCCCTCTTATTATTTTCTTCTTTCTATTTAACTTATCAACTTAAGTTTGGAATCATTAAAACGTAATTTATTTATTTTCCTGTTTATTTTAACTTTATTCACTTTACCTACATATACCGTCGTTTAATGTTATTTGCAGCAATACTCAAGTATTTAATATAAATAAAAATTATACTTAATAGTTTGTTCGTAGTAACCGACATGCATTTAAGCATATAGCTGAAATATTGCTTTTGGATTATAAAACGTTGTAAGCATTTAACATATCAACAAATTACAATTTGCTTAAGGTATTGGGACGTTTTTCTATTATTATAAAGCTTCGGCTCGACGTCAAAATGTCCACAATAACAGCATGTATATTGCATGCCTGATTTATTTTTTTCTTTTATTAAATCTGCTATGGCGAAACAACTGTAAACCATGATGTTTGTAATTGTATACTCAATATATCACTGCTTCAACTAGTGTCTGATCTTATTCCCTTGTAGTAATTTTTATGTTATTAGAAAATATTATGCGGCTACAGCGTGACGGTACAATTGTATAGAAAAACGATACATATTGGAAAATAAGGGCCCTATACGTGTTTTGCCATATGCAGAACATCGCAAAACTAATGAATGCGTTCTGAATAGGTCTATTAATACTAGCCAAAAGCCTATGCTGATCTGCAATACAACCTACCTGAGCAAAAAAGAAAGAAAAGAAAAATATTCACTGTTAAATTAATGTTACTTCATATAACTAAGTATTTCATAACCGAATATTTAGTTTGGAAGAAAAATAACTAAATTTGCAAACAATTGGTTTAACTGTTTATACAATGTTTGGGGCCTTCTGTCCGATCCCACCCTTGTGGGCGGGAGCAACTCACAAATTGAAGGTCAAGTTAGTGTGTCCCATATATAGAAACGAAGTATCCAGTACCACTGGTGTAGACAAAATTCAAGTATTAACATGAAGTTAAGGTACACCAATCATACCATTATTTTTTTATAATAGCGTTGAGAAGGCATAACCATTTCAACTCACTTAGTAATGCGAAAACAATTAACAGCCACCCTTCATAAGAAAATGTTTGCTTAATAGTCTTTGACACAAATAGCCATTTTCTTGCAATGTAGCCTAATGCATAAGCAAATTATTTTAAGTTTAATTATTTGGTGGACAAGTTTGTTGACAAACCTTTGAATGAATGAGCTGATGAGCTGACCTTTTGTTATTTAAAAACGCTATGTTGCTTATATACAAAGTCGTGCAGCAGCCACGCGGTGTCATATTAAAGCTTTTGTTGTGAGTATACCTCTATCTTGTCATCTACATGCCATGGGCGGAAATCTGGTTTCCGCAATAAATGCCATTCAGTTTACGTCGTCGATTCAGTTTGATCAACAAATATTAAGAAAACATCTCGGTACATTATGTAAGCAGTATGACTGAAGTGGCATTTATAAATAGAACGAATGCGTTCGCTAAATATTTCCAGTCTTTTTCCTGGCAAATAGTCAAGTAGCCTAGATAAAATAAATAACAATAAAATAACTTGAAAATACCTCAATTCTGTAGCCTTTTTTTAGTAAAATGAATGTAATGTTGCTGGATTGAACCCAATTTCAGCGCCTCTGCTACAATGAAATGATCCGTAGCAACGGAAACAGCCATACAGAAAAACCGCCCTTTTCACGTTTGTATGATATAGCTAATGCTGATTTTGGAGTTACATGTTTAATTTTTTTTTTTTTTTTTGTGAACGCACTCAAGTTTAAAATTTTAGTGCAATTTACCGGATAATATTATGGGATGTAACTACTGAAAAGTATAATCACTTTGGTAATAAGACTGTTGAATAAGATTATTGTGACGTGAAGAACAATCGATGCATTTTTAGAGAAGGTTTTCTGCATGCATCATGCACCCATTGTTTTGTACCATTTCCTTGTCTTAAAATGGTTATTCTGTAATATATATATATATATATATATACTGTAGATTTGTAAACCCAGGTAGGCCTACACAGGTGATGTTTTTAAAATATTGTTATTCAAAACAGTATCAATAATTATTTATCCTTTCATAACAGCAAAATAAACGATAACATCACTTTAGTCGTGATATCTGCAAGACAATGGAATCATCACTTCTTCCCATGATGATGATGATTATTATTATTATTGTTCAGACAAATTGCAAAAGTCCGTAACTACTGTATCAGTCGAGTCTTGGAATTTATGTTCCGGATGTGGAAACACATTAAAATAATTGCATACAGCAACAGTTTTTATGTGTACCAGTATATGAACAATGCTGTTAATATACCCATTAGGATCAAAGTCTTCCTATATACGGAAAAGACTGTAACTTTTTGTCTAAGACCGGTGTGTGGGAGGTTGTTCTTTTAGACATAAATTGCTATAGCGTATTTTAAAAAGATTTATCAGTTTGCACCCCCTCAATTTTCATGGAAATGTACACAATTAGCCATCTCTGTTGTAGCTAAAGTTATTGTTTTAATCACTTGAACCCCAACTAACAAAATTGTTAATATCACTCTATATAACAAAACACTACTGTTGTCTGCCCATGCTGTAACTTTACATTTTGAGCAACAAGCTTCCAGGATTTCTTGGATTGAGATGTCTGATTGTTGCCTGTGCTAACGCTCTACAGCTATGCACAAGCAGAGACCTCTGTAAAAAAGAAGGGCCATTTTTTGTTGTTGCTTGAATCTGTTCACAGCTCATACGAGCGAGTTTAACAGCCCGACTTACATCCAATTAAATTTATCTAGGCCATGAGGGGACAGTAATGCTATTACACAGTTTCCCGTTTTAGCCCTAGAGCTAAACTGAAGGGCCCTTGAGTGTTGCCTACAACTGTTGTTTGGTCTCGTTGTTGATGGATCACGACTACTGAATAGGTTTCATTTTCTGTCGATGCTCCATCGGTATGAGGCAAAAGCATTTTTGTGTTAATGCAAGAATGAAAAGTCGATGAATCTGGCAACCAGGCAAATACTTGCTGAGAATCACCGCTCGGGTTATTTCTCCAGATCTCTATGCTGAAGCATGGGCCGCGTCGTTTCAATCCGAGAACAGTAATGAGCGACTTCATAATTCTACTTTAACTCTATAATCATATACCTAAGCTGCAAAGCATTTCAAAAATTCCACTGACAATGTCATAAAGCTCACGGTTCTTCATAGTGGTGGTTTTTAGGAGGAGAATGGCAAACATTTATAACAGCTCTGTCCCCTGTCTCTCTAGACTCTTTCTGGCATTTCTTTCCAGTTGAACTTGCCCCTTAAATTCAACTACTACATCACAATATCCACAATTGTCCAAATCTCCAGCAGGGGCAAAGGATTTGTGGGGATATAGTGCTTATTTAGAGAAAGAAAAGGGCGCGCCTTTGTTGAATTTCAGGGTCCTACAGCTAGTAGTTTAATGTTGAATCATAATGGCATCGAAATAACTGACCTCAGTGTTGGGGAGTAACTAGTTACATGTAACGGCGTTACGTAATTTAATTACAAAATTATTGTAACTGTAATTAGTTACAGTTACTACGAAAAAATGAGTAATTAAATTACAGTTACTTATGAAATTTTTAACGATTACAAAGGGGATTACATTTGAATATTTACACGCATCCACATACAGATTTAACTGATTTCTTTCCCAAATTGCACTGACTATACACCCTAATAATTTCCGGGATGCGGAAATACAGTCTGGTTCGTAGAATCCAGTCATAAAAACGAAATGCCTAACGCGGACGGAATATGCCACATTTTGGATGACTAAATCAAAAGTAGGTCAGTACACTTGAATCAAAACATGACATGGACTAGTGTCTGTGAATATTAAGCCCCAAAAATGCAATATATGACTTGCACATTCTGCCTGTCTGTGGAAATCCGGCGCGGACTGGACACCGGGAGAATCGGGACAATTCCCGGTGACCTCGCAGCCGATTTTGCCCCACTATTTAATATCATTATTGTATAATTGCCTGCCGAATGTACTAAAGCGATCATTTGCGAATCCGCCATTTGATAATTAAATCTCTAATAAGTCATGAAGTGTTAGTGACTCGCGCGCTCTCCGCGCCTCCGCCAAACGGTTTGGATCAGACTCAGAGTAATCAATGCGAGAGAGAGAGAGAGAGAGAGAGAGAGAGAGAGAGAGAGAGAGAGAGAGAGAGAGAGAGAGAGAGAGAGAGAGAGAGAGAGAGAGAGAGAGAGAGAGAGAGAGAGAGAGAGGACTGGTGGAGCAGAGAAGCAGAACTACTGTTCAGGGTTTCAGGTCAGTTTCATCTGTAAAGATGCTTTGTTATGACTCGTGTACAGTATTAGGATTTTTCTATAAAGATATTGTAGTATTGTAGAGTATTGTATTGTAGAGTTTTGTTCAATCTTGAGTATTAAAGTCATGAGAGAGATGGATAACAGGGCAAAATAAAGAGACTGAAGAGAAAAATGGAAGTGAAGGTGCAGTTCAGGAGAGAACTTTTAATTATTTTGCATGTCCCCAAATTAAAGATTTAAAATAGATAAAAAATAGTTTTGTCCATGAATTTGTTTGTATGAGTTTGAATTTTCCAGTCTGATTTTTTTTCCCACTCTGCCCCTCCTGTAAATTAATGGCAAAGACATGGTTTCATTTACCACACATAAGCCTACTGAAGCTCGCAGTGTTTTCAACCTCTGCCATCTCAATATAGGAGTACACGAGCACATAAACATAATTTCTAGAACTGCTCTGTGTCACTTCATGTGCATTTTACTTATTTTGAGAAAACTATCATCATATACAAAGAGACAGCAGTTTAAAAGAAACACCAATGTTTAGGATTTTATTACACAGAATACGTCACATGCTCATTAGATAACTGTATTTAAGTTGATGTATATGCTTTTATTTATTATTCTTTAATTTTCACAAATTTACAAAAGTAATCAAAAAGTACTCAAAAGTAATTAGTTACATTACTTTAATAAAGTAATTAAAAAGGTTACACTACTATTACATTTTAAACAGGGTAACTTGTAATCTGTAACCTATTACATTTCCAAAGTAACCTTCCCAACACTGACTGACCTTTATGTGAAACTTGTTTACTTTGAAAAACTTATTACAAAATCAGATACAAAATGTGTCAGATACGTAGTAGTAGTTGTTGTTGTTACGCACTGCGGGAATACAAGTGTGGACTCCTTTGTGAAATCAGTAAAAGGCACAATGGGGACTTTCTCACATTAACAGTTTATACTGGACAGAAGGACTACACGACCCTGATGAGAAAAATCGATTTTGTTCCTTTTCATTACCGGTTTCAAGATAGAGTTTAGGCTCCAACAGGTTACACGGTTGGTTAGTTAGGTGTTAGTTTGAGCTCCTTTAAAATAAATTTTAGATCTAGATGACTGAAACCAAAATACATCGATCGTTGTATGGCATATCTAGGTAAATATTTCATTCCGTATGACTTGTAATTATTTACCCTTTTTTTTTTTTTGTAGAACAAAGCAGTTCTGGCTTTTCCGCCGTTCGGCCTTTTATGGCGGACGCAGTGAGAATTTTAGTGGTCAAATTCAAGTGCTGGGTCTGGGCAGCTGTCTGCTTTCTTTATACTTGGTTAAAGGCACATTGCACGCCAACCTTTTGTCAATTTTGAGAGGACTCAGTTCAGAGACTCATAAAGTCATTGCCACATACACATATACGCCAGCAATATATGCTCTAAAATGCTATATATAACTAACTTTTTAGTTACGATGTGCAGTATGTAAATTTGGAAATGTTAGGACACACTACAAAGCTGTTTTGAATAAATAATAGACCTATAATTTTTTTTTTTTTTTTGAGAGAAACAATTAAAAACAATTGGTAACTCAAACAATGGTAAATGTTATTAGTTCATAGGCTATGTGAGTGATGCTTTGTAAAAAGTTTCCATGACGGTCATTAGATCTTCAGATTTCATCTTCACATATCTGTAAATGAACTAATAATTAGTTGAAAATAAATACATATTTTAAAGCGAGTGCTATACTGAATTCATTATATTGTGACTATGGTGATGATGATGATTATTATAGTTTATTTCACGAATTAGATTGATTTAAATTTGAGAAGATTAGCATGCTCTGCAATGTTATCAGAATATGTGTTCGAATAGTTACTATAAATATAGATCTTCCAATGTTAAAAAGGACCTTTAAATGAAAATCAATATTTTCAACATTCTGCTTCAAAAACAAAACATTTTAGGATTATTTTAATAGACGCTGGATGTTATATATTGAAACTGGATAATATGTTTTGCCTTAAACAGATGCCTCTAATAAAATGGTCTGAGAGATTTAAAATATCCAAGGGATCATTTGACGTACTTTACACATGTTAAATGCCAAAACGTGTGGTACTTATGTGTAAGGAAGGTCGAACACAATAGTACATTACACTTATTTTAATTTTACTTATTTATTTAATATTTCATTGGAAAAAAAACAATGTTATACATTCATGATAAAATCATCTTCAATCATGGCATCATTCACAGCACTATTTTTTAGTTTCGCTGATTAAACCAAGTAAAAAGTTTTTTCCAGTTGAAAATTAAACCACACCCAAACGTAAACATAAAGGCCAGTGTCAACATTGTGTTTATAAGCAATGACTGAAATTTGTTAATGTTTCTAAATTTTCTAATGTCATTATCTTCACAAAAAGACAATCTCACAAATGTTCTTATATTCATGAACTGGGTGGAGCTGACACGTGACATCTATAAGGCATATTTACTTATCAAACCATGTATAAATACATATGCTATATAGGTTTAAAGCATATATATATATATATATATATATATATATATATATACACGGAATGTCATAAAAATTTTTATGCATTTGAACAAAATCAACTTAACAAAGCGGTAAAACTCGATCCTTGAATATTAGCAATCAACACAACAACACAATAATAAATCATACCAGTCATATTTAACAGTCGTTCATTTAAAATTTTAATAGTTTGGTTACACACGAAAGTCATTGATTAAAACATACATGCTGCGATATACATACAAAAAAAATGTGTTGTCTCAGACTCGTAAAATCAGCGTTACTCAGAACCACGTACACATAAATAGAAAATACTGATCTTGGTTCTTGCCAAACTTAAAACAGCAAACTAAAGATGTTACTTTTTTACATGGTCTTGCATGATTAAGAAATGAATCGTTTGAATCTCTCATATCTTACCCTGTTGAACCACTCCTACGCATCCATGTGTTCCAAATTGATATATGACAATATCTACTTTCGATCACGTGTTGCGGAGCGACTTAGACGGATTGCGCGTCATCTCGCCTTCCCAAATTTTCTCCTTCTGCAGCTCGAATCCAAAACACCATATCTGTAGTACGGACTACAGGAGAAAGATGTTTAACTCTGTTAATCTGGGCAACTTCTGCTCCCAGACGCGTAAAGACCGGACATCCGAGTTTGGGGACAGGACGGGCTGTGCTTCCAACATCTACCTCCCCAGCTGCACCTACTACGTTCCCGAATTTTCCTCCGTCTCTTCGTTCCTTCCACAGGGGCCCTCGCGACAAATCACATACCCTTATTCCACAAATCTATCTCAAGTGCAACCAGTGCGAGACGTTTCCTATGGTCTGGACCCCTCCAGCAAGTGGCACCACAGAACCAACTATGCATCGTGCTATTCAGGAGAAGATCTGGTGCACAGAGACTGTCTTCCGCCATCCACCATGACAGAAATGTTCATGAAAAACGAGAGTGTGTACAGCCACCACCACCACCACCACCAGCATCATCCGAACTCTAGCCACCCGTCCACCGGTTTCTACACCGGCGTAGGGAAAAACAACGTGCTCCCTCAAGGTTTCGACCGCTTTTTTGAAACCGCTTACTGTAGCACGGACAATCAGTCAGAACATTGTTTACAAAAGAGCGAGATGAACAAATTAGAGACTTCGTCCCAGCAACCCACAGCTGTTTCCGCAGCGCAGGAGCCGGAAAAGGACCCAGAGGATGAGGAGGAACATACAAATTCGGGCTCGTGCACTTCAGCAGCTACTAAGGACGGGAACGCAAGCAAGAGCCATTCGAGTAGGTACCGAAGCTGTAAATGGGGAAAGGTTAAGGGACTACCCCGGTGTTTTGTCGGTCAGATTTTATGTGGAGTTTTATAAGCATTCAAAGGATTTTATTATAACCTACAAAGCTCTTTGCTCCATCGAAAAGAATTTTTACGATGGGAAAGCGCTTTGAAAAAAGAGGATGTTATACACAGACGCTACTATCCCAGAGTCTGTGAAATTTTAAGAGCGCGCTATTGTGACAAATGCTAACTTTGATCATGAACTTGCGTTGGGCATTGTAGGGGATTTTCTCGTTTAGCTGTCGGGGGTAAAAACCAATTGGGCAGAACATTACATTTGGCATACTGTGAATTTTGTTTTAGCATTTCGAATGTAAATTAGCTTAACTCCTTATTAGCTTTTAAACGTGTTGAGACTTTAGATGCATGGGGTTGATGTATATCTATCTATCTATCTATCTATCTATCTATCTATCTATCTATCTATCTATCTATCTATCTATCTATCTATCTATCTATCTATCTATAAATGAATCAGAACTGTCGTAATTACCTTTCAGAAGACATCACTGGATATTAGATTTTTGCTGTCTTGTCATTACGGCGCTTTTTAAACTATAAGTATAATTTGCAGAGGAGAAATTAACATTCGCGGCCATTTACAGGAGGCATTACCCCATGCCCACAGTATTTGTTTGTAGTTTAAAAAAACAAAACATATTTTAATGTGTACATGGTCAAGGGTCTTATCATTTGCGAAACAGGAAAAATAGGAAAAATACATAGTAAATAAAATCATTTTAGAGTTCCAAGCAAAAAAAAAAAAAAAAAAAGATTTATCTGTCGTTGTTTCTACATTTGTTTACGGTTTTATAGTTACGGATGTATATCTATCTATCTATCTATCTATCTATCTATCTATCTATCTATCTATCTATCTATCTATCTATCTATCTATATAGGCTATATATATATATATATATATATATATATATATATATATATATATATATATATATATATATATATGGTTAGCCTATATTTACAGATTTTCTACTATTTACGCACGGCTATAGTTTTGCTGGGTCTGCTTCCTTACATCTGTAACATTAGATGCATGAGGCATTTGAAGACACTGGAAATTACACATTCGTAAAAATACATGTATTGTCTATTTATTAACATCTCATTGTGTTTTTGCAGGAAAAAAATTATATCGTGATCACTTAAGGTGTCTTTTTTGATTATACCAAGGTACCCCGCGCACAAGGAAGAAGAGATGTCCATACACCAAGTTTCAGATTCGTGAACTGGAACGAGAATTTTTCTTTAACGTTTACATCAACAAGGAGAAAAGGCTGCAGCTGTCCAGAATGTTAAACCTTACCGACAGACAAGTCAAAATATGGTTTCAAAATCGTAGAATGAAAGAAAAGAAATTAAGCAGAGATCGCCTTCAGTATTTCTCTGGGAATCCTTTGTTGTAATTGTTGAAATGGGGTTGCCTTTTATTTAATATCTCTGCAAAGTAAAATTATGTATGTTTAAATATGCCCCATCAGTCTAATTAAATATAAAATGTTTGTGTTAATGCCAACAACAGTAGGCCTACTAAAAACTCGTAGACTTGTTTGAAAGTTAACAGAATTGTAATGTCTGTGGACAGAAATTAAAATTATCTTAATGTCAAATTATACTGGCATTTCTAGTTTGTGATTCACAAACTAAAACGTACACAACACAAAGGTTTTTTTTTCTTTGTTTTTTTTTTTTTTGTGTGTGTATGTGACACGTCTTTTAAGTGAAATGTTTAAAATCTTTACTTTGAAAATGATCGAGAAATAGCCTACTATAATATATTTAGAAAAAGTATACCCTCTATCATTTTATGGTTGTATATATGTACATTAAAACACACACTCGACTCTGTTTGAATCTGGAGATGTCATACTTTTGTATGTTTTCACCATTCACCACTTGTATAATCTGTAATATTGTATTCCTTGTACAGAGCTTATGCATTGTGCATTCGTGAATGTAAATATAATGTTATCACCATATCCCTGCTGCTATTTTTCTTTACATTGCATTTGCAGCCTTGTGAGCTTTGTTATTCGATTCTTTAATTTATTTGCTGTACGTCCAAAGTTCTCATTTATCTCGGAGGAATAGTTCAGCTATCTTATTTGGCCTGTGTACTACATATTAATAAAAAATAAACACAAATAAAGATAAACTGTTATGTCAATGGTGACTTGATTTAGAAAGAAAAATCATAAGGTAGTCTATGATGAAATAAAAATTGTGAATGTGTATAAAAACACTGCAGTGAAAACAGAGATCTAAAAGAAGATATAATAAACTGACCACTGCCAAGTAATGAAAACACTATCTCTCTCTTTCTTTCTCTCTCTCTCTCTCTCTCTCTCTCTCTCTCTCTCTCTCTCTCTCTCTCTCTCTCTCTCTCTCTCTCTCTCTCTCTCTCTCTCTCTCTCTCTCTCTCTCTCTCTCTCTCTCTGTCGCTCCATCTCTCCATGTCGTCGTCTCCTTCTCACAATTTTATGCTATTGCTGTCTTGCAATTTATACTGGCTAATGTTTAATATTTAGAAGTCAGTTAGCAGAATTTAAGGAATGTCATCTAAAACTTTTTTATCAGTAGTTTTGAGAAAAAAATAAAAATAAATTAGACTAATGACCAAGAACTTTAGAGAGCATATCGGTGACGTCTTTTAGTACCTTCTAAATGGAATCGCCACTCTTGTTTGTAGGCCTAGTCTAGACACTGCAATAAAGCCAGGGCCCTAAATTGCCTTTTTTTCTTACTAAATTGCACCGTCTGTTCGAGGGGAATTGTGTTCACTTCCGAAGTAAATAATAAACAAGAAAGTCCGTCTGCTTGGACAAAAACTGGGACGTTTAAAAATGAACACTTATTGGCTATAGGTGCGAGAAATCCATCAAATGATATCGAGTGTCTCTCTTCAGAGAAAGCGGAGTTGGCGCATCTTACGTTCTAAGATATAAACCGAACTTTTTTTGCGGTGTTTGCTCACAGGGTTGATGGAATTGCATCTTGTCCCCATGTGCAGTTTTATGTGATCAAACTACACGAATTTTGTCACAACATGTGGGTTCATAAGGGGTGCAAGTGTGCTGTTGCCACTTGTGCGTATGAAGCAAAAGATATAATTAAAAGTTGTCTTTGAACTTCAATAATGTCAAGGCCTTCACCTTTAACCTATTGCAATAAAGTGGAATCAAGGAGCACCTTTTGTCAGGAAACGTGGTGAACACAACAGAACCTATCAGCGCGAGTGAAAGGACCAAGGAATGCCTAAGAAGTAACACTTTGACCTCTCGTATTAATACAGCAGGTAACTTTTCCACAATTTTAGCACTCCCATTAAATACACTTTATTGTGTCTGTAAAATGTCATATTTTCATGCATTAAATATTTTATGACATTTTGGCATGTTCTTTGCCATTTAAGCTTGCTAGTTGTGACTTTTCTCGGGTACCAGGAAAAAGATCTCTGACAGATTTAAATCAGAGATCGGACTAAATATACATTGATGCTCTAATAGAACCGATGCTCGAATAGAAAATGAAGGGGGGGGGGGGGGGTCCTTGCGGTCTGAATTACTGTACTGATATATTGGCGATATTTGAACACAGTTGGGCTAACTGCATTAAAGGGTTCCTTTTTAAATTCCGAATGTACAGACTTGTTACTTTTGTGTGTGTGTGTACGTGTGTGTGGGGCGTGTAAGTGCAGCCGATCCATTGCCACTGATCCTTACTTGTAGAACTGTGGGAGAGAAATGGCGGGTGTGGAGGCGGAGGGGGACATAGAGATCAAGGCTGGAAGGCCTGTCTTCTTGTCACACCCACCAACCTTGGCCCTGGCTCAGTGACGTAACTGATTTGCTGAATTCCTTTCTCTTGCATCGTCACACTGAGGAGCAGGAACTTGGAAGGTCCACCTATCAAACGCCGGACATACTGTTGCCACCAAACCAAAGCAATCAGCGCGTAGACTTATGAACAATGGTCATAAAATCTGCATTTCTTGTGTGGTGTTGATTTGATTCACACATTTCCTAAACAAATTGTTTGTTTGTTTGTTGCAAGATGTGTATCATTATGTGGCTATCGTATTCATTCCGAATAGATAGGCTATGATAGTATCTCCAAAACGGAAAGCAAGGGCGGAATGGACTACCCGATCTCATGAAAGTGTGTATCAATACCACAATTTTCTTTCTATTCGGCGTACTATTTATATGCAGAAATTGACTTTGGCGTGCATATGATACGCAATGGTTAGGACTGGGGGTATGGGGTTTTAGTCTATATGTACGCCAAAACTGCATATCAAGAAATTGCATATCAGCTCTTAGCTGATAGCAAGGAAAATGGCGCAGGCTTCAAAGGCACCAACATAAAGGTTGTGGACTTTAATGTAAATACAACCTGGATTTTATTTTTACATAGAATTCACCATAATCCAATTCAACATTTTCGCAGTACCTGTTAAAAACAAGATTTACAAGGTTAATTTCTCACTGGTGCCCAACTAGTCATTTGTATGGTCTTTTCGTGATATTAAAATGTAATATTATGCTGATGTGCTTTGCGATTACCACTCTCTGATTTATAAATGTCTTTAAAACATTACATGCATCAACCATAAATTTCCAGAGACCTCTGTGGGTGGACGCCTGTTTGGTGAGGGGAAATGGTTAAAAAGCGGTTTTCTTTAAATTGGAAATATGTTTTATGGTGGTTAAAGATCCCAAAAAGGCACGGAATACCCATCGAATCCCCTGCCATGTTTTTACTCGTTTCAAAGCCAACAGACTAAAGAGGCCTACGCGGTAGAACTGGACGTCTTGTGTTTCACTTTTCAAAGTCGTTTTGACGACTTTTCTTTATTATTTTCAGTGCAATTTTAGCACAATTTACATCACAGTGAATGTAACGACTCTTAAAGATGATCAGAAATCAATACCTGATAAAAAAAAAGCTAAACATCCGTTGAGAGCAACCAAATATAAAAAAGTATAATTCTATAAAATATAGGAATATAAATATACGCTTATGGAAAAGCTGGTATCCATAATTATTTTAGTTATTTTGCTATGGTTACAGGCTTCACAGATTCTTGTTTTGTGCAATTTACGCGAGTGCAATTCAATATTATCTGTGATAGATCTTTCATCCCCAATGAAAAGGGAATTAGCTTTCTCTGCTTAACAGTAACAGCTGTAGACTTTCAGTATATCACAAACTTAAGTTTTAAAAAATATAATATAAAAATATTCAAACAGAGTAAGATTGTACCAGTTTGTTTGTGGTTTTATTTGTTTCAATTTGTATTTGTTGTTATTGTTTTCTTCATTCTATGAAATAAATTGCTTTGAAATAAGAAACAAAAGAACAGTTGATAGCAGCGTTTTATTAACAATAAGAAACAATGACAGCCTTTATTTCATAAGTAAGTAAATACACTTTAATAATACATGCACAAGAATGTGTTCAAGAACGTACTTTCGCTGCAACAATAAATAATAATAATAATAATAAAAACATTTATATATTCATCCATAATTCATAATGTACAGTCATTTTAAAGGTTTTCATCGTTGTTTCTGCACATAAATCCCAGCAAAGCATTATATTACAGTGAACAATGTTTACTGCAATTTAAATATGTAAATGTATCTTCTGAAATACGTTTTTATTGTACTCACATCTGGAATGGAGATTTTAAATGGGAGGCTATAGGAATGTGTGTGTATGTGTGATATAAAAACGAGAATGTTTGTAATGTGTGTGTGTGTGTGTGTATAGGCATATGTATATATACCTTTATATAACAAAGAGATTAATATTGAATATATGAATATGTGTTTATCAAAGCATATATATATATATATATATATATATGTGTGTGTGTGTGTGTGTGTGTGTGTGTGTGTGTGTGTGTGTGTGTGTGTGTGTGTGTGTGCTTTGATAAACACATATTTTCATATATTCAGTATTAATCTCTTAGGATAATGTGCATTTCACTTTTTTCACATTTCACATTTTTAACGTGTGTATTTAATAATAAAATGTAAGAAATATTATATATTGGTTTACATAACAGATCAGATCATGTAACATACTGAATAAGAAAATTGTGGGTGAGATCTAAAACCCCCAAGTCTTTGTGTTTTTATTCTATTGTGAAAGTTAGTTTGTTTGTCTTAAAAGGCTGAGTGATAGACAAGAGAACAGACCAATCACAACAATCCACCACGTCTCAAGCTGGGTCACAGGCGCTGACCTAGTTGGCCACCAAGCACAGAAAATATCATTCAAGTCCAAGGGGTAAATCAAATATAAATTATATAAATTATCGTAAGCAATATAAAAAAATGACCCAAACATAGTATACATGAAAATACGTAAGCTTTAAGTTTTTCCCCCAGTAAATTGTGTATCGTCATTCCTCTACCGAATTCGATGCAGCATGGTATGCGATAATAATGAACTGATGAAGACAAAGTGTGTAATTTTAGCTTTTCACTATTTTGAAATCTGTACTAAAACCGAGAATCATATTTATGTAGAGCGAATGTAACCTATATTACAAGGAATTATGGTACAAAATAGAAAAATAATTTACACCCGTTTTAACAAAAACTTTGCAATGGAAAATGTCTCAAATGGGTTTATATGTATTATATAATGTAAGTATACTAAGATTCTACGTACCAATTTAATACTCAGTTTTAAGTTTTCATGTTGCTTTTCATTTAGCATTGAAGTTCACAAGTATAGCCGATATTATGAACAGTTTATATATATATATATATATATATATATATATATATATATATATATATATATATATATATATATATATATATATATATAAAACACTGCGATCACAACTCAAAATATGCTCTTCTTGATTATGTCTGTATAATTAAAGTACAATTTAAGATTTTGTTTCAGTTTGGAGATTCTGAATAAACCCTTCCTTGGCTTAGGCTATGTGATTTTCTTGTATATTTAAATAATAATAATAGTAATAATTCACGTCAGTTTATGTAGAAAAGATAATGGGGGAAACATAATACATAATAACCTCATCTTACAAAAATAAAGCAAAGCAAAGCACCAAATCATAATATGACATTTGATATCAAAATTTTCAGCTAATCCAACTGATGGAATTTGCAACAGAGAGAAATTAACTAAAAATTGATTAAGTAGTGTGTCGTGACAGACAGGAAAATAGACCAAATGTGTCAACAACGTCCCTATTCTATTAAATCGCATGTCCACTTTGAAAAGAGAGACTACATGTACTGTCTTGTAAAAGTGTATATGAACCATTTTGTATATTGACTAACCTTGTGATATTTGACTTTAATTTCCAGAAAGTGTTTAATGTACTTGTCTTTCTCTTTCTTTCGCAGACGCACAAGCCACTTAACTACGTATCTGAAGAAAACGAGTGCTCTTTGTTCTGTTCTTGGTTTCCTTGTCCGTGAAAATCGGCTAGATGGCGCCATTGCTCCATACTGCAGCACATAAATTCAACAACTTGGCCCCACTGACGTCAAGACGGTCTGGCGCATCAAGGCCACTTTCAAAATCCTATTGGTCTGAAAATCACATGACAAAGCACCTTGAATCCATAATTATGTTGCTGATATTTTTCGCCCCCCCCCCAAAAGATGTCAGCTTCCTACTGTCCTTATCCACTCCAGCGTAAAGGAGATTGTTTTGAATCAAAAGCAAAACAAGGCAAGTAGCAAAATGTCATGCCCGAACAACGTGGCAGCCAACACATTCCTGATGGACTCGCTGGTGGGAAGAACATCTCCTTACAGAGGTGAGAGCTATTCCACTAACTCTGGAATGTACATGCAAACGTCTGCAGAATATGGTTGCTCCATGATGGGTAGTTTCGGTATTGTTGGTACTCCTCTCTCCAAACGGGATGATGTGCAACCGAATGGGATGCATCTCAGCAGTTACCAGCACTCACATTACCTGTCGCAGCAGGACACTTGGATCGCAGACTCTAAAACTTACAGAGGCTCACAACCTGTTGCCCAGCCTCCGTGTTCAGAGGAAGAGGAAGCGATTCCTTGTCTTTACCAGCCTGATATCGACAGCGCTAAAGAGTCCGCTAAGAAATCCACCTACATCCGTCTGGGAGACAATAACAGCCACCCGAATCAAAGCGCCGTCTCCACCCCCGAGTATTTCCGACGGAGCCAGGTGTACGCCAGTGAAAGGGACCACCGGGGAGAGGAGCTCGGCTCGGACTTTAACCCAATACCCAGAATATCCACGCCTGTTGAAGCACTAGCAGCAGATTCATATATCAAAAGCAGCAAAGCAAGGAAGGACCCAGAAGACAAGGGACGGAATACGCAGGAAGACGACATGGATCAGAGACGGACAAGAAAAGAGGAGAGTGTCTTAAAAACAGACAGTTGTACTGATGAGTCCGAGAGCGAATTGAAAGGTGATAACTAATTCCTTCTCTCTCTCTCTCTCTTTCTCTCTCTCTCCACCACACACACACACACACACACACACACACACACAAACACACACACACAGCGCGTTCCCTTCTATGTAGACAACAACGTGTGAAATGACATCCAAGTTGCATGTCAAAATAGAAGACCTTTTAGCTTGTTGCACCGACGACTGCTCAGGCCAAGAGTGCATCATAACGATGTATTATAGGCCCACGTGGGCTGTTCGTCTGTTTTTTTTTTTTTTTTTACAAAACAGCAGTCAATATCATGTGTACTTAAAATTGAAACGGCGTTTAACACGTTACAAAAATAAAAATGGGTACTGGCGTTGATATAAACAGGATCATTCTAGGATTAACGCGATGGGTGTTAAAGTGTGCTCTTAAAAATCCATGGAAGCATAACGAAACAAAATAGTACACGCTTACTGCATTTTTATTTTATTTTTTTATTTATTTTTTTTGCGATCCAGTTGGTTATTTACAGGCACATTCAAATATACCCGCAATATAGGGAAATGAAAAAAAAACGTTTCCACCGCATCCCGTTTAAATGCCACAATAGCCTATGTACAGCAGCATTTCAGTAGTAGCCTATGTGATTCAAAGTTTTTTTTTTTCATGCATGTTAAAATTAAGAATTCGAATATTTTACATAATAACTTGATGGTATTGGTAAATATTTTAATAGGCCTATAATGTTTTAGACACTGAACGAAAAAACAAAAACAAAACAATTGCCGTGTAAATTGAAGTCTATATTTAAAACTTTTTATTAATTGGATATTTTTGCACTTATTTAGTGATACTGTTTTTGTAATCCGTCTTTATAAAATGTCAGTAAACCATTCATTCAAATCGTATAAAGGAAATTTCCACACCAGTGTGTGTTCCTAAAACAATAAAATAAATAGTCCTACCTGTGGTTTACTAAATTTGTAACTGATATAGTCTAACTGAGAAATGCGACCAACAATTCTGACATCTTTATTTAAGTTCCGTCTTTTAAAACGTACCATTCTTATTTGGTTTTCTTGTTTGTTTAATTCCAGTTATTAACATGTTACGTAAGTATGAAATTTGCTAAAAATCTACAGTAATAACACACTTAAAGTTGTTTAATCGGAAACAGTAGCGTCTTTTGTTTGAAGTCTTGGTTAATGTTTTAACAAAATAAATCAGTCAAAAAATGAAAATCAATGATTTATATGGCTTGGTTATTTGCATAATATATTTATCATTGATATGGGGGGGGGCTTTTTTGTTTTGGTAGATGACGTTTCAATTAAAAGTAATTACAGGGCGACTTATAGAGACTAAAATCCCACCACTGAAATTGTACGTAAATGTAAAAAAAAAAGTACAATAACCCATATGCAAATAATATGATTAAAATAATATAATAATTAAAAAGGGGGAATCGGCATCACTGAAAAGCTTTGAAATGGCAAAAGCCGTTTTAAATTAAAGCGTTAGATCATAGACTGTAGACTTTTAAGTAGGCCTTCAATAAATTCAGCATACTGTTTATTCTGAGGAACAATGAAATATGTTAAAATATGAATATGAAAATTTTGTGGGGAAGAAACTAAATAATATAGTCAAGCGAGCATTTGTAGCGTCACAGTCAGTTCTACTGTCTTGCAAACATAGCCTACTCTGGGAACAGTTTTTCTCTCTCTCTCGTTTACTTCTGCAGATGAGGCTAAATTGGAAAAAACAACGGGGAACTGGCTACAAGCGAAAAGTGGAAGAAAGAAGAGATGTCCTTACACAAAGCATCAGACGCTTGAGCTGGAGAAGGAGTTCTTGTTCAACATGTACTTGACTCGAGAGCGCCGTCTGGAGATCAGCAAGAGTATCAACCTCACAGATAGACAGGTCAAGATCTGGTTCCAAAACAGAAGGATGAAGCTAAAGAAGCTCAACAGAGAAAGTCGCGTCCGAGGGCTTACAGGCTATAGTTTCAACTGAGCGCTTCAGACAGACAAAGGAAAAATAAGAAATGACATTTTCTCTGCCCCCCACCCCCCACAACTTCTCATTTCTCCTTTTAATTCTTTTGAAAATCTCATATACACACATATACAAATACAAAATAGCAAAGCACTGGTCTTGACTGGTTTTAATGTAAGGGACTGGATCATCCTGTAAACAGTATTAACTAATTTATCATTGTTAAATAGAGCAGAATAATAACTGTAAAAATGCCAGTAGCGTAAGAAAAGGCTGCTTGGTGCAAATATTCCTGGCCGATTTGTAATTTAAAAAAACTTAAATATATGAGTGAGATTTCTATTCGATATCTTAGATTAGTTTGTTTGCTGTCAGTGCGCTTTTCCTGCAATGCGCGCTCTGTATTTTGCATGCGTTGTTCTTTGACGTGTATTTGTCAATTTGATGTTTAACTCGAGAGGCTGATAAATAAAACGGGGGACGGGAAAATATCATCTCCTGGTATGTCCTTCCCCTTGCATATGTTCTCCTGTATTATGATATCAGAGAAGTTTTGGGTGAGGACAGGGAAGAAAGTCAAAAAGAGAAAGTGCATAGCACTTTCAGTATGAGAGGGAAACCCATAACGTTGATTTAAATATTATCCAGGTGACCACAGTAAGTCAAGGTCATAAAATTGTAATGTCATGACGGTCCTGGAAAGCGCTGGGGGTGGATTTTATGATCTGCAAATATAATGTGCTGCTGCAGTAAAGATGCATTAAAAAGGTGAGTGGAGGAGGGCTAATTCACATACTCGGAACTGCAATGTGCTGGCCTCACTGACGCGCTCTGCGGTCTGCCTGGCTGTTTTGGAACCAGGAACCTTTCATTATGGAGTAATGTTACGCTTTGACACGATGGACTGAACACGGAGGAATCCAAGACCTACAGCGGCGGTGAATGAATGAGTGGATCCTATGAGCTACGTTAATCAGGCAGTGTGCAGAAGGTTCAAGGTAGGATAACGTTTTCCTTATTTTGTATCGATTTGATCTCATGCGCTGACATGGATAACAGCTTTGTTTTGAACGAATTTCTTGAGATGTGGACTTGGGTCAGTGCTTCTGACAGTTGTCGATAATTGCGCCCCATCTTCCAAGCACAAGTTAAAGTTGTGGAGATCAACTTATGCTAACATGATGTGTTATAAATAAATATCAGCTATTGGCAGTCCCTCTGAAGGACATTTTTTTCTCTTTTTACTGCAGTTTTATTTTTTATTTGATAATTTTCTTGATCTGCAAAAAGCCACAAGAAACTCTTTTTATAGTCTCATTCATGTTGAAGGTTCATTTGCATGCTACTCATTTGCATGCTACTAATTTGTCAGTGGGTCTCTGACTTGTAACCGTTTAGTGTTGGAATTAGCAATACAGGTTGATAGAAGTGTGTTTGGTGATCATTTTGGTGTCAGTTGTTAAAACTACCCAAAAGCTCTGGCCTTTCAGGCATAGCTACTATAACTATTTCAAACGCGGTTTGATTAAATTAAAGCTCGAAGCTGTGAGGAATGGAATAAAATCCTTACTTATCTTTGCAGAATACGTGATGCGTCTCCTCCTGTGGATAACGCCGTTACGCACGGCTGGTGCGTGGTTTAGGTAGTTTCATGTTGTTGGGATTGGCTTCCTGGCTCGACAACAAGAAACTGCCTTGATTACGTCAGTTCGTCTTCATCAAGGGCGACAATTGCCGTTAAATTACACCCTGTGCAATGAAGTTTCCGCAAATGGCATTGTAAATGAACTGAACGATTATAGCCACAGCGGGCTCTTTTTCTCCTTTCCTCGCCTTTATGCTCGCCTTTATGCTCACCTCTGGTTGTAAAAAAAGAATCTAGACTCTCAGAGGGAAAAAGGACTGTTAACATCAAGGGGAAAACTTAATACTAAGGTCCTTATTATTGCTCATTGTTTGATTCAAAGCAATGGCCAAAAGTGTTCTAGCCACCCTTTAACATTAGAAATAATAGTGACTGAGGTGTTATCAAGAAATTGCAGTCTAATTTATAATGAAATAAATAAAAATTTCGGACTGACGGACGTCTACGAGAACAGAAAAAAATAGTATAATTATATATATATATATATGTATTAACTGTTCATAAATTGGTCAGTTATGAATTTTATTCTTTATCATAACCACGTGCCCGTGCGTGTGTATGAGACTAAACACTCTTACAAATTTGATGAAACTTGTCTGGCTTTTATGTTGTACTCTTAGAAACCTGAGCTAACAAGTATAAAATGTAACTCTTCATATCTGTTTTGAAGTGCTACGCTACTTTTCACTAACGTTGGCCAACCACACACTTTTTTAACCAGTAAATGGCCTGGCTCAAAATAGAAAAACTGCATTTGTAAAGGGCCGTTTAAACTAATTATGTTTACATGTCAGCATCAAGTACAGTAGCAGTGGTAGTAACCGCAACTGCAAAAGCACATTAAAAAGCGTTTCCACAACAGACTTACTGGCTAGTATCCACGGCAGACACTGTTGGACCTAGCACCTAAAACTGTGAACCTGCGTGGCTGCTTCAGGGAGATTTTTCTACCTTATCAGACTTTAAAAAAATAGTTAGTGTAACCTAATGTATGTTTATTCTATATATTATTCTGTAGGCATATTACAACATAATAATACCGACTTGAATACAACTTTTTAGCATTAGCCTATATAATTGTATATACACATTCAATATTCTAAATTACTCAAACATTTTTACACTTACATTTATTAATTAGTAATATCTTCTATTATAAGATACTTACACAGAAAAGCAGAGACAGAGAACAATAATTTTAGGTTATAATTACAGTGCCTTTGTTTATTTTGTTTCATTTTTTATTAGTTAGGTGCAGTGCGGAATATGTGTTTTCATATGTTTTTAAATATAAATATTAAATATTTTTTTGAATATAGTTTTTTTATTTTAAATAGGTCAAAATCTTATTAATAAGCGGGGAACATCAGTGTGTGTGCTAAGACGTTATATACACTGTACAGTAGTAAGGAGACAGTGCCTTCTAAAAAAAAAATATCAGCTGTATAATATGTAGGAATAATAAGCTAATTTACTTAGGGTAACGTTTTTGGTAAAGTTGTGTGTTGTAAAGGGCCTCATCAGCGAATTGTCCTTTTTTTCTGGTAGAGTAGACTTTGGATTTCACCATATATGCTTGTTTTCTTAACCCCCTCCCCTCCTCAGTCTGGAATCCAAAGTCATTTTCATTCAGTTGAGTGAATGGGGTTGTCCTCTGGAATGCGTCACCAACAAAGAGTTTACAGCACGCGTAATAGCCCCACAGGACACTGTCGCCTAGCATGCGGATATAGCGACAATATCCTCAAATAGCCTAAGGATTGGTGGACATCAAAACACCTCTTGTTTAGTATGTATATATACTATAGTTGCAATGTTTGCCTGCGTTTGGAAGTATATAGTACTATTTCCACACGTGGGGCATTAGGCCTATCTGTAGTAGCATTAGCAATGGCCTATCCCTTGTTTGGTGCATATGTAAGCATTTGAATAATTGCTTGTTAGTTTTCAGTGGGTTTGAATGAGGATAATGTCGGAGGCTTTACTGTGGCTATATATTTTTACGTTATTCTTTGATTTCAGCTCTTTTGCCTCACTGTTTTGTATTTTCAGTGAATAAACCTGAAGGCAATTTCCAGCACACGTCGTTATTTTAAATGAATCCATCGTTTCAAATTAATCACGTTCTGTTATGTATAGCTTTGCGTTCATGCTGGATCACATTTCGCTCTCCATTTACACTGAATTTAGTTTACGCGTCTGAATGGAAACAAGTTCGATAGCAGTATAGAGCAGGCTACTTTGCTAAATAAAAGTTTTCCTTAACCTCTGCACTATTTGCTGTATTTCTGTATGTATGTAGTCCAAGGTCGCAAGCATTAATTTGATGTTGTAATATGATACTGTATACCACTAGCGATTTCTCTCTCCAATAAATAAAAATATAGGCCCATCTAAACACAAAATACTAAAAATTACAAAAGTGTTATATTTCTTTTAATTTGACATGAAATCAACATTACAAATTTGCTAAAACCATATATATTTAAATGAAGGCATTACATTATACAGTATAGGGCATTATATTCACGTTGAGGATGGCAAGCCGAAATCTAAAATAAAATACAGCTAATAAAGTACAGTAAAAAAAAAAAAAAAAAAAGTAGTAGCCTACTAGTACAGGACCTTTTTTTAAACACATAACATAATGAAATTGTGTGTAAATGATTTTGGATTGATTCATTCCAATATTCTGAACCGATACCTACCGCATTTGTATTTTAGTGTTGTCTTTTTAATAATGTGTACTAAAATGCCAGTACTGTGTAGTAATGCTAATTATTTGGGTCTAGGTATACTGCGAGATGTAAACGTTCCTTATTATACTTCATACCAAAAATGAACAAATAAATCAATAAGTAAAGATATTGCTTGAAATAAATTCAGAAAGATTAAAATATATACGAAAATATTAGTTTTAACCTACTCCTGACTTTAAGGTTTGACTTTTTAGGTAGGCTTTTTTTACAACATCAGTAGCCTATTCAAAGTCGATCGCAGAGTAGCCACATTTTTTTATTACAAAGGAAGATGGAGGTTAATGTTAATATATTCCCGTAAATCAGAGTGAATTAGCAATGATACTGCCGTGCTGTTGTTGTCTCAGAATGGAAAGTATGTTTCTTAATGACAACTTAAAACCCATTTGAAGGATTCAATTATGCTAATACAAGAAAAAGCTATGTGTATCTATTATATAAAACTTCATTGTTTATAGTAAAACGAGACTATATGCACAACTGGGGAAATGGGTGAATAAGCAGCTCCTTGTACCGTATAAACAAGAAATTTGCTTTAATACAGCCACACAGCGGAAAGTGCTGTATTTTAGATGCTACGTACATGGAAATCCTATAAAGATGTCTGTTATAGGCTAATGTGTATGTTTTAAAAGCTAAATGTTGAGATGGATAGAACAGTGAGTGAGCTCGCACTATAGTGTGCTCGTAAATGTGTAGTGTGCACCGCAGAGTCTCATTTTTATCCTGAGTCACCCTGCACAGTTTAACTGCCAAGACTGCAGCGAATACTATATTCCACCGATTTGTACAATGTTAAAGCACAAGATCGTTATCCTATTAATGAATGTGACCACATAGCGAATTATAAATTATATCTCCCTTGATTGAGGGAGATATCGCAATATGTTTTATATTCTATCTAATAAACTGATATCAGGTGTGAAAAAATATCCTTGTTAGTCACCGAATTCATTTTAATCTCTATATAGTTAATTTTATACCACACAAAACTGAAATTTTAAATAAGGCTGGACTAAGAAGACAATTTTACTTAGAAATGTCACACTCAGTCACATAACAGTCAAATATACACGGTTTAATGTTTTATTTTCATAATGCGTCGTTCACTTAAAAACAACATTATATCATCAAACAAATTGCATTTTTACATGTAGCCTATACATGTTAACATGAACAACATTCGAATACAATAATGGGGGGGGGGTAAATAACGTGGGCTAAGTGGAAGCAGCTTTAGCATCAAGGTACCACGCCCTCGGAAAAACAGATAAAGGGTCTTTAGCTGCATTGACTGCTCTATGCTGCACTATGTTTTTACTTTTTTATATATGTGATACGGTTATTTGCAGATGTTGTTGAGGAATGTTTCATATTAAACACGTTATATTTGTTTGTTCTGTAGCTATATGCCACGACGTAATTATTTTAACAATTTAACAATTTTATTCGATGCATTGATTCCGACAATATGATACAGTCTCACACCAAAGCTTTCTATTATTTATACTGTGACATAAGATTTTACTTCCAGTTTAGTTCAGAGAATCTAAATTATATTGCTTCCGCATTCTATTACAAGGAGAAATCCGATCCATCTCATAATCAGCAAGCCTTCCTATAAAACAAATATTGAGTAAGTGAAAGGGCATAAAAGCACAAATGTCCTTTGTATTCTTTTGCTTTTAGCTGTTTTGCTGAATCAAAAACTTGAATTAGCTATTTTGTAACTAAAAAAGAGAGGCATAATGGCACTCATTACTCTGGGTCGAGTCTTTGTAAACTATTTAACTAATATAACAGTGTAGCAGTTTTAATAGCTATTTGTAGTATAAGAGTAATATTGAGAATCTGAATTGCACACATATTGTTATTTGTTGTGGCTATATTTTGATAATGTCTGGTGTTTCCACAGAAAACAGGGCGGAAAAAAAGCCTGACCTCATGTGGCCGGTTTCATTCTGGGCCTAACACTGACAATGACTGCAGACCAAAATCAACAGATTTCCAAGTGTCGCAAATACGCTTATAAGAAAAATAAAATCTAAAATAAAGCGATTCACATATTAACTGTAAAATGTTTAAGCGGTGTCGTTTTTTACACATACAAGAGCGTGAAGTTAAAGTATTTAATAGATTTGTAGAATACAATTATTTTAATGTGTATGTATCAGCCAGTAGACTGTTAATAATTCCAAATTCGGAAGCCAAATGAATCGAAAACATTTTTATTTAGAAAACATTTCACATAGCTTTTATTTCAATTAACAAGATTATTAACTGTGTATAGAATTAAGTTAGATTAAGTTGAATCGCAAAAAATTGCAAATTACAGAAAGAAAAAATAAATAAATAAAAGAATGGAAATTACAATAAATTTACAAAACTTAGGTAGATTGTGCTATACAATTACATTTTCCAAAACAAAAACAAAAAATTGCAGTAAAACGGATAAAGCTAAAAACGTCTAAGCTTTCTCATACAATTTTAAGAGCTAATAGAGTTGGTCAACAGTCACTCGTCTTTTCTGGTATATTCGACAGAGGTTTGATGAGACTTTTTTCACAAGCGTAGTGTTGGTTTTATGTAATACCAGGAACTCAACTGCAGTTTTATTAACGACACGTTTATGAACAATCAAATGCACCTCGTAAAAATTTATAGAAGGACATAAAAGCATGCACGACCGCTTGACGAATATAGCCGCATGCAGTTGTGGTGCGTTTTCAGGCGTCTTACTATTCCCACCGCCCCGATTTGTTTAAAACTCCATTTTATGAGGGATATCCCAATTGTATTTATTTGAAACTCGTGGAAAATAGGACTTTTGTGCGTAAAAGCAACCCTTTACACAGCACTAGAGCCGTGTATTTGTCAAAAGTATTCCATTGGGTCCTTTCCAATTATATATAATTAATAGTGAAACAGTGAGAAAGAAATATACATCTGTTTCTTTTTTTCTAATTGTTTTAATAAATAACATTGTGCAGTGAGGGATGCGTACAAGGCTAGCCACAGCACAGTAGCATTCTCTCGACAGAGATTGATTACACCAACAAATAGTGCCCCTTTTAAGACCGTTAACACACATACACTGCTGCTTCATAAGACTACAAATAACTGTTTACCTTAATCAGTTGCATCATAATGTATTGGAAACACACCATCCTCATATGTTTAGGCTCTGTTAAAAAAATAACATTAGTATTAAGCAACCTACTGCAAGCTCGAAGTGCATTGCTGTTCCAGGAGAACGCGCATTGATCTGCTGTGCAGTTTTTCATGGGGTAAATGCAATCACGTGTTCCATTGGCGTCCAATCCCAGCTAGGGAAGCTTTCTGAAATAATTACCTGTCTTGATTGTTCTACGGTCAGATAAAAAAGTACACATACACTCCATATAATAATCGGATGCATGTAAAAGAGAAGGGAAACATCGCCATGTCGGCTACGGGTCCCATAAGTAATTATTATGTGGATTCCTTGATCAACCATGAGAGCGAGGATGTTCTAGCGAGTCGTTTCACAGCCACTGGTCCGATATCCTCCAGCTCACGCCCGACGCAACTGGTCCCGGAATGCGCGGATTACCCGTCCTGCAGCTTTGCCCCGAAACCACCAGTCTTTACTACCTCATGGGCCCCTGTTCACTCCCAGTCGTCAGTGGTTTACCATCCATACACTCACCAACCTCACCTAGGCACAGACTCAAGGTACGTTCGCTCTTGGCTGGAGCCTCTCCCCGGTACCGTGTCTTTTCCAGGATACGCAGGGAATAGCAGGCACTACGGGCTGAAGCCCGACACCTTCCAGGATACCCGTACTGGAGACTCTTTGGGCTCGAACGGACGCACTTACACGGATTATCTCTACTGCTCCGCCGTCGACATTCGGGAAAAGCAGCAAAACACACCGTCGCCTGAGACGGAGAGTCTGTCTTCCGGGAAGCACAAAGACGACAAGGCTGAATTAGACCCGAGTAAGTTAGAGCTATTCTTGTTTACAACCGAGAATGGGATGCTTCCTAGTTTATTGCGTTCGCTTGGTGGTTGGCTGTTGTCCATCGTAAAACCAAGTTCTATACCCTTTCATCCTCTGTGCTGTTCTCGGCCGACTCAAGTCTGCTTTGGGGCTATCCATTGATGACAAATGCCATAGGATTGGGTTGTAAAACGGATTTTGAGCCATAAAATGGTCTCCTAAAAAGCCAAGTCTGGCAAAGAAGGTTGCATGTGATGTTTACAAATAGCCGTACCATTATCATTATCAATAATTTTAGTACGATATAACCATATTACTGTGCTTGATTTAATGTGGAAAGGAATAAATTTAGCTTGCGGTTGTTTCAGTAACAGTACAGACGACTGTAAAGCGAGGAATCGTATGAACACTTCAAATTAAGTATTTTTAGCCTATAGCTAATTTTGAGTTTCAAGTGTTATATATTTTATTATAACTTATAAACACTAATATTACTTTTGAATTATACTTGTCGTGGGCTGTATTACAAGATAATTACTGAAATGTCAAATTAAAAATGTAAAATGCGGGGGCTGTTGTTTTGAACTGTTCAATTAAATATAATTTGAATATAAATGTAACAGATTCTACATCAAGAAACAGCACGTGGAATGTCCACAGTGCATTCACTGCATAGCAAAACTTTGAGCGTAGACTTGTGAAGGCTTGAGTCACAAGCCTTTGCTTTTTTATGGGCCTATAAAGCAAATAGGTACACTCACCAGTTTACAGCGCCATTTCCATCTAAGAGTTTGCAAAGCTACTTGAAATAGACAGACCTCCTATGCTAGTACCTACACATATTAAGCCTGAACATTTAATTGAAGACTGATCTAAAATGAGAAGTGTTGTTAGTTGCTACGGTTTAAAAATATATTGCTTTATACATCACAAGCAAGCAAGCAAGAAAAGAAAAACGTTCTCTATATATTAGAATATAATCGGGTAAACTTCATGCCACAGTAATCTATTTTTGACAGCGTGTTTGTTTACAGCAGCACCTAATCAGACTTTTTCTATGCTGTTTTTCAGATAATCCTGTGGCAAACTGGATCCATGCGCGCTCCACTCGAAAGAAGCGTTGTCCATATACCAAGTATCAAACACTCGAACTCGAAAAGGAATTTTTATTCAATATGTACCTCACAAGAGACCGGCGATATGAGGTAGCAAGGGTGCTGAACCTGACGGAGCGACAAGTCAAAATCTGGTTCCAGAACCGAAGGATGAAGATGAAGAAAATGAACAAAGAAAAAAACGACAGTAAAGAACAATAAACTAAAAGTCATTCTTTGGATACAGACTGAAGGAAAATCGTAATTTAGTATCGATATGAGTCTTAACATTTGCACCTCCAGCCCATAACAGGAACATAGAAAACGAAAAGGCTATACTTAATGGATATTAAGGATATTAATTAAAACGTGATGATATAAGTATGATTTAATGTAAGTGTAATTTTACCATCCAGACTTAAATCATATTAATATTATACGTAGACCTAGTTTGGATTTACATAACATTTATTTACTCTCTCTCTCTCACACACACACACACACGCGCGCGCGCGCACACAAAGAGGACTCTGCAGAGAAGCTGCCTCGAAGTTTCAGAGAGAAAATACTTGAACTACTTTAAATTCAAATTCCTAATTTATGCTCTCCATGTGGTTGCTTCTTTTCTATTCTTTCATTATTTTTAGGAGGTTTGAAAGTCGAGTATTTCATAAAGAATAACAATTATGTAGTTACAAAATATACGTGTTTGCGTCGATGTGCTTAGTTTGTTTCTGATGTACCTGTTTGTGTATTTTACATTCTTTAAACTGTAAATGAGTTTCATCATAGATTGTAGATATATCCAAATATATACAACCGTGCTAATATGACTTTTGTGTCTCATTCCATTTATTTTACCGCACAAGGAAGGCAAACTGTTAAATGTGTGCTATCCAGGTTTAGCATTGAGTTTGGCCTACACATACAACGTTCTCGTGTGGAAAGTATCGAGGTTGGAGTAAGAGCACGATGGCAAGGCCATTGTAAAGACGTTGTTAGTGTGACCGTCAAAATATAAAATTTGCAAATCCCACAAAGATCAAATACCGAAAAGCCTGTGGTAGGCCCCATCCACTCCCCTGCCTTGTTTTTTGTAATGTTTTGTATTTAATTGCAAGATTGTTTCCAAGCACTAAAACTCTTTTTTTCTTCTCATATTTAAACGTATTTTCATTTTATTTTGACTTTTAATGAATAACATCAATATATAATAATTATTGTTGTTGTTCTTTGTAATAGTAGGCCTAGATTAAAAAATTATGTTAATTAATATGACAACTTTTGTTGGAAAAATAAAAATAAAGGAAAAATAATGCCAGAAATCCGCTTTTTAAATCAGTGGTACCGATATGTCCGAGCCACAAAATGCATAAATGTTTTTCATAAATTTCATCACTGAGCAAACAAATAAATCAAAGACATTAACTACAACAATAATGGATTGTTTTAATCAGCTCTGCGTTGCTGGCGTTTGGAATAAAGGCCTTTCGGTAAAAAAAAAATCTTTTTGAATGTATAACTAAACTGTTCAAGTTCCTATCTCTTATCGTATGGTAACTGCAATACGACTTATTGTAAAATTGTTTTACTTATTTATGAAGGCCTAACAGTAGCAGCGGTGGTAGGCTATAGATATAATTAAAGGTCATATGTGTATCACTAGCCTTGCGCTGGGTCGAAATGGCCTTTTTGTGGGCTTTAATAATACGAACAGGATGCGGCTATTTCAAAGCCCGATCGACCACGTTTCCGCCCCAGAGCAAAATTGCTAGTTTTACAACCCTGTTGGAGCTTGGTGTTGTTTGTCTCAGATGCAGACAAACAAAGCCAACCTGGCTAACTGGCTAGACGTCTGGGCTAAATTACTTTATGGTTTAATGGACGTTGGTGGATCCTCGGATCCTCTCAAAGAGTTCTGCAAAGCCATTTAGTCCTTTGGGCTAAGAGGCAAAGGCAATCCACCACCACCACAAGATGCATTCAGAAGTCAATCCAAGTTTTTTAACGACGCTAAACCGAAAAAGCTTAGTTTTCACTTAACACAAACTTGTAAAGCTAATTTACGGTATCCATACTGGTACTGTAGGCCTTTAAATCATGTATTGGTACTGCTAAAGTGTCATGTGTTTTCACAGTCCAAAGTTTCCTATAAAGGTACATTCAAATAGGCTTTCTGTCATTGTCCTAATTTATTTGGATTGCTGTATGTTTTGCGGTACGAATCGTGTGGCCTTGGCCTCCAGTCAATGATCATTTGTAAAAATTAGCCCCAAGCACACTAGATGGCGCTATTGACTCACAGTTAAGGCATTTTGGGCCGCTGAAGCCTGGGAGTGTGTTACAAGAAGAGTGCTGAAGGATTGGCCTTCACTGTTATTAATCACAGTTTTGGCTTAAAAAGAAAAGTCGTAATAAACTTTACATTCACACCATCTTTATCATACTCTTAAAACAATTGTTTGTTTTATTAATTTTTAATGTAGTTTTTATGTTGTCTCCAATGTCCATGCTATGACGCTTTTCATACTCCCCGTCTTTCTTTTGTTTGTCACAATCCGATGAGATTTACAGAAAGCAGTGTCGGGTTTAATGCTGCAGTAGGCTATTTAGCTGACATAGCTAATTTATTGAAGGCGCTGAGAAATCGTGACATAATTTTTGTCTCAGATCTTGTTTACAAATGTCGCAGGATATGCTTTCCATTTATTTACTTATTTTTGGATACCGTTATTATTTTTAGAAGACGCGTTAGTCTGTGCCACTGTTTGACGAGCGGATATAATACTATCATATATGATGCTTTAAAAATGACATTGATTTATAATCGGGACCTTTGAAATTTAGTTTAACTGTCCCCTGTAGACAGCATTTTGATACATATTTTAATTCGTGTTGCATTTATTATTATTGCTATTAAAACAAATTATAGCTAATAATAATAATAATATCGATTATTAAAACAATTGTGTTAATAAATTAAAAGCATTACTTTTTATGTAATAAAATTATTTTACTAATTGCCTTGTTTCGTTGTTGTTGTTGTTGTTTTTCTTGACAAAAAAAAAAAACTCCATTGTAGCTTTGTTCCTACAACTGAGACAATGATCCAGAATCTGGATCGTTATTGACTGCGAGATGTCTATAAATTGCCTGTGTGCGCGCCTTTCCCGTTTAACAGTGAAGTGTAAAAATTATCAAGTAACGACACAAAACCACATGCTCATATTTTGGGAAGGTCTTAAAATGAGCAAAGCCGAGATAAACAACACGCCATTAATGTGTCTAGTAAAATAACGAGGCATCTATTGCGCAATTTTATTGTGTCAGTGCGGCAGATTTACAACTTTTTAGTATGGTTTAGCAGGGCCAAAAGAGGCTTGCGTGTTTCGCTTTTCTCTCTGTGTGTTAGCAGTCTAACACAAATAATCAATGTAGGGGTCACAACTAATTGTCACAAGCTTTAATAACATCAGCAGCGGCAGCAATAAATAACAATAATAATAATTTTAATTAATAATAGGCTTAAAATGTTACATATTTTCCATTGCAATTATTTTTGTAATTTGTGTTTAGTTAGCTGGTATGCAGTGTCAATCGTTGTAGCCATTTTTTCGTAATGTTCCTAAACTTGAGTGATGTAGGCTAGTCTCTGTGGGTTAGCTATGGCTCAAAACACAAACTTATAAACCCATCAGAATAGATGTGTAATGGTCGGGGTGTATATGGTCTGTTACAAGAAAATGATACCTAGTTATATCATAAATGAAATACCAGACAAATTATTTTAACGTGACCGCAAGACCAAACTGAACAGTATGAAGCTGTCGTAACCTGCGGATCTTTTGAAAAACTTTAATGATTCTTTAATATCTGCACCCGGTGTTATTTTATTATAATAAAACACACAGACAACTGTGTTTCCCCTTCAAGGTAGACGTTTGTGGACGCTCTGGAAAGATGAGGAGCCAAAGGGTGGGGTGTAGGGGACAAGGGGTGGGGGTGGGGGTCTCATTGTAGTGGGGGTGGCTGGTGGGAGGCAAAAAAAAAGTACGAGCTTGTGACTGAGCCGTCGGAGCTAGCCAGCTTTAACCTTAACACACATCCACCGTGCACGCCATGATTTGAGACTGCAAAAGGAAAAGGCTGGCGATAGGAAGAGAGAGAGAGACTAAGCGAGTGGAGCTGAAGTGGGAACTGCCTCAGATTGTCCGAAGGGGCAGCATTTCTCCATCTAGTTCCGGTTGCTCTGTCTGCGTTGCATGCCATTTGGAACTGCAACAATAGGTTGCCACCATTTAGAGAGGGGAATTTATTTTTGTTTTTCAATCAGACTGACTCTTTTTAATGCTAGATAAACATGAGCTCTTATTTTGTTAACCCTCTTTTTTCCAAGTACAAAGGCGGCGAAACATTAGAGCCAACTTACTACGACTGCAGGTTTCCACAGAGCGTTGCCCGAAGCCACACGCTTGTATATGGACATGGAGCAGCTGCGCCGGGTTTCCAACACCCGTCGCATCACGTACAGGACTTTTTCCATCACGGAACCACAGGTATTTCCAACCCCGGTTATCAACAGAACCCTTGTGCATTGGCATGTCACGGAGACGCAACGAAATTTTATGGATATGAAGCTCTTCCGAGGCAACCGCTTTATGGTACCCAGCAAGAGGCCAGCTTAGCGCAATACCCAGACTGTAAATCGTCCAATAGCACTAACCCTGGAGAAGGCCACTTAAGTCAGAACTCCTCTCCGAGCCTCATGTTCCCATGGATGCGGCCTCACGGTTAGAGCACTTACTTTTTCATATTCTCTTCATTTAATGTGTGTGTGTTACTGCGTCAGTGTGTCAAGAGCCTTATTCTTGTGTAGTGTACAGTGTTCAGAGATCAGGTGGGTTATGCTTTTCAGGTTGCAAAACTGAATTTAATAATAGATATTGCATCGTTTTTTATTTGTTTACTTCACTGGATCATCACTGAATATTTGTAAAAAAAAATAAATAAATAAAAAAATAAAAAAAACACACGTCTGTAGTGATTTTGTTGGCTAGATTGTAAAGACAGGATGGATAGACGTTATCCGTGTGTTTTTATCAAATATGTGATTGTTGAGATTTGTGATTGCAATGTGTAGTGGTAAACAGTAATGGCAAAAGTTCGTGCCATTTTGTTGGGTTTAAATTGACGTTGTTCGATTGTTTCTATTAATCAGCGTTTCCTTCTTGTTGAGGAAAAAGGAAAAATCTAAAACAAAACAAGAGAACAAAAGATATTGTTTACTGATCAAATTATATTCTAAAATAAAACTTTTTAATACCTACTAATGTCAAGTGTATTGGAGTCTTACCTGGATGTATTAGCCTATAATTTAAGACAAACTCGTAATGAACCTGAATGAGGACATAAAGTTGTTTCATCTATTTATTTGTGACGGAGTGTTTGTTTGTCTGTATGTCTGACTGTCTGTCTGTCTGTCTGTCTGTCTGTGTGTGTGTGTGTGTGTGTGCGTGGGTGTGTATGTGTGTGCCTGTGTGTGCGCGCGCTCGCTCGCTCGCTCCGATGCAGCAGGTTAAATGAAATTCTTTGCGTTACTGACCTGAATTAAAGCTGATGTCTAACTCAAATAATCGTCGCGTTTATGGCTAAAATCTAATTATGTGACATAGATCTACTAATAGGAAAGTCACTGTAGAAGCTTAGCTATATCCCCTAGATAACTACAGTGTCTGTCCACAACCGATATATTTGAATATGTTCTGGGGGAAATCTTAGCAGTGAGTACATTACTCTGACGCAAACAAATTACTATTTTGTGCCAGTATTTGTCTTCAATATGCAATGTGTGGAGGTGTGTGTGTATGGGTGTATGTTTGGAGGAAAAAGAAAGTTCTAATTTTAAACCATTCTAACCGTTTATTAATTTTGGTTTGCACATATGTAACTAGCAGCTTACTATTGATGTTTCCTTCTTAATTTTAATAATTGCATCCAAGAATATGTAAATGGAAAAAGAACGAAGGAATGAAGACTGGTAATTGACACATATTTTTGTTTCAATCCAAAGCTCCTGGGAGACGCAATGGAAGGCAGACATACAGCCGTTACCAGACTCTTGAGCTGGAGAAAGAGTTCCTCTTCAACCCATACCTCACGCGCAAGCGTCGTATTGAAGTGTCCCACGCGCTGAGCTTAACTGAGCGGCAGGTGAAGATCTGGTTTCAGAATCGCCGAATGAAGTGGAAAAAAGAAAATAACAAAGACAAATTTCCGGGCCAGAGAGGAGAGGCTGAAGCAGAGGCCGAAGAAGAGGGCAACGAGGACGGTGAGGTGGAGGAAGGAGAAGACAAGGAAACGGAAGAGAAAGAAGAAAGCAAGGAGTGATTTTATGGTCTTTTTATGGTTATATGGCAGATATTGAAGAGGTCTCGCGAATGGGCAATGAAAGAGAAGACACGCCAATTTTATTACAAACAGTTGGGTCAAGAAGTGAGAAAATCCCCATCGATACAAAAGTACCAAAACCTGCCCAAAGAAAAAGAAAATCGGTTTTATTTTTTATTATTATCATTTTTTTAACCAACACACGAGGACTTTTACCATTGGCGAAAAGTGTATCTGTCTGTGTATTTGGCAAATTACTCAAAGAGACAGACTAACTGAATCACAATAACCCATCGTTTTAGTAAGGGAAATATAAGCAGCATGAGAAGCATTTAACGGAATTAAACATTTATTTCATACTTGAGGGTGTTTGGGGGATAAAATTGACTAAGATGCAATCATTTGAAATACTGACAGAATTGCATCAGCTTGTCACTTTTAAAAAAGATTGGTCTTGTATATAAAATCAGGTCACAACATGCTGGCATTACGAATCAAATTGACAAGATTGTGTTCAGTGTAACACTATTTCTGCAATCCGAATATGGGAATATTCAACGCATTAGTGCCATGTGTGCGGACAAAGAGGATGGCAAGTTTAGAAAATGCATTCTGTATTACATACTTTATCGATTACTTAACTGTTCTTTATTGTTATTCTATGTGAGTGGGCAGGTTACAGTTTGTATTTTTTCGATTATTTTGACTCAGCAGAGATTGCTATCGTTTGAAAATCTCGAAAGAAGCTACCTAATCATGGGGAATTTGCAATATACATTTCTACCTAGAGATTTCATAGACTCTTAATTGTTTTGTAGTATTTTTAACCTAAGTTATGTAATTTACCCTTTAAACACTTATTATGATTATCGAGCTCTTTGAAGTCTTCGGAAGACATGGATAGCTCGAAGCCAATCTGAACTATTTTAAAAGATTGTACCACGGCACTACCTAAAAACAAAGTTTTGCTAGCAAGAATGAATTATTAATTTATTCTACATGCTGCTTTGTTGAAAATATTTAGACATTTCCGCCAACAACTTAAACTGCCTATAGAAAATGCACATTAATGTGTAGATGAACACGCTAATTACTACCCTACCTTATCTAAGGAAAGAGAGTCATTTATCGTGCTGGTGTTATAGCGTAGATTTTGAATTGCACTGAGTATAATCTTCATGTACGTCTTGTAATATCTTGCTGTTATCAATATGCTCGTTTTCCTTGTGTTCCTCGTGTGAATATAGACAAATTCGTGTGTGTCCACGCCATTGTTGTTGAAATCAACAGAAGAATAAACAAGGTGGCTCATTCTCTCACGTCTCTTTTTTGTTGTTGCCTGAATCCACTTGACAAAACACTAAAGTTACAAAATACCCAAAACTGCATATTTTTTGTTTGAATTCATGTTTAATACTACAAATGCAATAGACTCGCAATATTTTCATAGAAAAGTCTATATTCCTTGTCTGTGTAATGTCTGAAATGGCAAATGCCAAAAACAATAATCACACATTATGATGTGTTTATAATCGAAAACTACGTTGGGAATTTTTATGTATGAATGCATGTTCATGCAACATTTCAAGGTTTTGGAAGACTGTCTCCACATCATAAAAAACAACGCAACTATAAATGGTCAGCTGCTGTCATTAGGGGTTTCAAGTGTTGACTCAATTACAAATATTATCAGTTCAAGCAAATGGCGTGATCAACACAGTAGGACGAAATCATTTATAGCAGATACAATTCTAAATTGTGCAAAATCTCATGCTTTATCAAACAATTAGTTTGTTATTGTCAGGTACTTAGTATTAAAAAACCAACGTGATCATGAACACAGAAAATTAATTTTCTCTAATTTATTTAAATTTCCTTATTTTATACAATTCCACCTCACGTTACAATTACAATCACGTGACAATGTATAGCCTACTAAAAAAATTCCAATGGAAAATAATAATATCCAAAATAATATATATATATATATATATATATATATATATATATATATATGCATATATATTTTTATAAGTACGCTTTGGTTTCTGTTGTTAAGAGGCTTTACTCGAAGCACAATAACAGCACTGGGAAACATATAAACGGACAGGTCGCAGGTCTCAGTCTTTATAGGAGACACTGAAGAAATATCCTTGTTCCACACCTGTGCTGATCTTCTATAATGGATTACTGATGAAGGTTACTAAAATCCTGTAAATATTCTCACAAATACAGGTTATTCCTTTACACATTTATATAAAAAAAGCAGAACTGAAATACTTGTCTAATGCAACTTTGGATGTTTACTGAAGACAGATAGAGGACAGATGAACTATAGACTATTGGTAAATGTCAATGCCTGTCATATTCAAAGACGAGACCACCCATAATCAATATTTATTTACACTGCATTCTGCATTTATCAAACGAAAAGAGAAAATAAAAAATTTACAATGTGCTCCGTGTGAACAGGAGAAATAAAACTTGTAAATACAAACATGCATTTAATCCATGTTCATTGTAATCTGTTGACATTTAAAATGTTCTTAAATGTATATTAAAATATTACTATCATCATGAAAATTCTGGATGGGGCTACATTACGTGCAAGTGTTGAAACGTGTCTCTTTTACAACTTTTAATGGCAGGTCATAACAGTAGACTAGTGCCCAATAAAGCAGACGCAATTAGGCGAGTCGATGATATCACAAATACTAGGCTAATATAAACAGAATATGGACATAACAATAGAATATCAGAATTTATTTTTAATACCAACTAGATTTCCTGGCCATTATATGCAAATAGCTTGCAACATGCCAAACCACAGGCAAATAAGGTACTCAGAGGTGTTATTTTTACGAAGGAATATTAAAATGATGTATTTCACAACATAAATCGATACGAATGATAAAGTGTAGCTACAGGTAAGCGCTTAAGATCTTGAGGCAGATGAGATCTGCGTATACTGATACAATTCTTTTTTTATTTTTAAATTATTTATTTGCACATTTTCTTGCATTTGCAAATGCACAATATCCTGACCTAAACCTAAAAAGTGGTAACCTGCAGTTGTTAGCAATTTCAACCTAATTTAACCCATAAAATGTGTTTCATTTGAACAAATTAATGTATCGAGGTTGATTCAGTGATACCTAATAATATTTCGCACCAAATAAAACACTAAACATAGATGTTACCATTTTTAGGTTACCGCTTAGAGTGCAATTGTTTATTACACTACTTTTGTTGTTATGGTGTTGGATGTTCCCGTTGTAAAAAATAAAAATAAAAAGAGGAAGAAGATATTTTTAGTTAAGCCATAGACCTTTTCAGGAAGTTCCTGCGGTAGTGACAATTGTAGTGGTCATTGTCCATCCGCCTTGCCTTTGTATTGCTCTGCTGTAACATTCCAAATGAGGCCTTTACTATACCTGCAGTAAACTTTATTGGTGGTGTAAACCCGACAGTGTCGCATCCGGGCAGACGTTTTTGCCTTTTGATTTCTGTGCAGTGCAGACAGGCTAGAACAAGACGCAAGGAAAGCAACGTGGACGTGGGACTGCTTTAAGTGTATGTATGCATGTGTGCATGTATATGTTTCTGTGAGTTATTTTTTACCTTTATAATAGTGGAAGTTTTCATATGTACACATATTTACTCTGTTTATGGTTGTGCTATCAAATTTGAAAAATACTAGTAAAATGGGATTAATTAAAGTGGCTATTCATTAAGATATCGTGCATGCTTTTTTGATATTCTTATATCAGTTGCATTCTGTTTAGGTTTGTGGCATGAAACTAAAAATGTATATACTGAAATGAATTTGTGAAAAGAAATTAACTTAAGGAGAAACTTACATGGAAATTCTGTCGATTGGTTTAGATATGAAATTGGTGTATTTTTGGCGTTTTGTTTTGCATTTGTTTTGGCTCAGTTACAACTGTCTTTTTGCATGCATTTGCCTACATGTTACAATTACCTAATTAAATAATGTTTAAAGATATATTTAGTTTTAGTATAGATATATTTTAAGTTTAGACTTGCAATTAATGATTTAATACAATTTAATAAACCAATCAGGATCATTTAACGAATTTCGTTTGTAGAAAAACAAATGGCGTTAGCCACTAAAGAATAAGATAAGCCTCAGCAAAACCGTTCTTTTACTCACCTGCACCATAATTCAACACTGAAGTGCACATTTCTGAACTTTAAAATTGTCAGACGTGTCAGTTCCAGAACTGTTAGTCTTGAACATGTCAATATTTGACATTAATAGAGTTTTAAATAACATAATTGAACCAACAATCATACATTTTTTTAATCAATGACTTAATAGAGCAGTGCTGTCTGACAGAGAGGCGTGTTTATTTAGCTTTAATAGTATTATTTGTTCAGTGCAAATATTTGACAGCACATGAACAGTAAAACTTTTGCGGTTCTTAAACATGTTAAAAGTATTTTTGAAAATACATAAATTTCAAAAGACTTTATGTAATGCCGAGCAACTATTTTAACCATATTTTGTTCTATTTTACAAGTGCCTCATACACAATGAATATCCACTTGTAACTATTTGGTAATTTTGTGAAATAAGATTTTGACAAAGTAAACGCATTAGTTCGGTCTCACTGATTAGATCTTTATAGCTAATTGTTTTGTTCTTACAAATGCTTATGAAACGTTGATGTAATTATTTTAACTTTATCTTAAACAAGTGTCTATTATCAAAACTATCTGTATCCTAGTGATTCGGAGTCATACTTGAATGTTCTCCAAACAGCTACAGACATAAACTCAACCAGCTTCTGCTAACAATCAGCCCAAAATAAAATCTCTAAGGGTCAAATGGGGTAAAGAAGGAAATAGTCCTGTGGTTTTAAAATATATATATTTGCTGTATTAGATTTTTTTGTATTAGAATCGTTTAATAACGAATATTTATTCTAATTATTTGTTTGTTTTGAGCAAAATTAAGTTGTGGGTAGGCTATACAAGGCAATGGTTATATACTTTTCATATTCATACATTCATGAGCTCATTGCCTTGTACAAGTTATGAACACACACCTAATACAATTTTTCCCTCCATTATACTTGCATTGTTTTACCATTTTCATAGTAGTCTACCCACTATCGCAAAACGTTAATGCTATCATTAAGATTTTAATAGTATTAGACTAATAAATAGGTTTTTCATAATATATTTCGAAAATAGCCTAATACTGACTAATAAAAGGAAAAGGAAAATGGGAAATGCGATCTTTGAGAGAGGGTGAAACGTAACACATTCCTAGTTGTTTAGAGGGGGAATTTACAGCTAAGTAATAAAAGTTTACGACTGAATACACGCGGTCATTGGTTGCGTCAGACCACGTGGTACTCACTCTATGAACATGAACTTTGTGCTGTTGTCTTCCCCTGGATCTCCCCATCTTCCGACTTGCGAGCTCGCGGTGGTGTTGAAATGATCTTAGCACCAGACATTTTTACCGTTTTCTGTTTAATCTCTAGCTCAGGCGGATTTTTTAAATGCTCTGTAACACCATCTTGTCTCGTCTGCTTCATCGCTAGCAATGACTGACGGTCCTCAGTCCTCAGACGTCGCCGCCTCCCCAGTCGCTTTTCTACCTATCTGATCCCCTAGAGGGGAAACAGCCCTGATAGCTGGAGCGTGAAGGATTAGAGTGCGTAAATATGATCATTTCTCCTCGAAAGATTACATTTTTCCTGGGCACAGGAGAATGAGATCCTGGTGCCGTTCCTTAGTATGATCCTGCTGCTATACACCAAAGAAACGTGCGTCACACAGACAACAGCGAACGCGGGTAAGTCAATGATTCTACGATCCTTAATGGCTTCTTACAGGCATGCAGCTACACAATACCAACATTTGACAGTACTATATTCGAGTCAAAAATGGATGCGCAAGAGTGGCATGCAATGTATGAACACGCACTTATATTGTGGCGTTTCCCTTAATTGTGAACGCATCGCCTCGCTGACAAGTGACTTGCGTGTTGTTGCTTTCTGATTCTATTGTTGACTTTTATTTGTCACGGCGACAATGAATAGAATCGTTTTTAAGTTAAGTTGTCCAAACGAGTGTGGTGATGAGCTTGTTCTCAAATAAGTACACTTGGTCAGGTTATGTGTTTAATTGTGTATATTTGATACGGGTAATAGTCTACTGGATACTGGAGCTTGCTGTATTATTTGCATTTTTTAGGCTACTATATACATGACTTAATAGTAAAGCTTTATAAAAATGTGCAAATAGAAAACACTGATGTATGTCGGGCCTTTTACAAAAAACTGTGTTCAGCTCATTAAATGTAATGGCTTGAACTCATCAGGCTATGGGTATTCCATTGCTTATTCTAGATTATATTTTAGTATAATTCCTGGCTATAAATGATTGGAAAATGTTAATTATTTAGGCTACTAGTGAGAAATTAACGAGTTATATTTTGAAAGACTTAAAAAACTTGTATCCCGATTGATGTATTATGGTTGTGACCATTATATAATGACCAGTTTCACACGTTAACACAATCATTTAAACTTGATCACCTACTCACATACCTGTAAAGCGTAAAGGTTTTTGTTACATAGCAAACCATTAAACGCTCTAATCATATATTAATTTTCACAGAATCAATCAATCTCTCTCTCTCTCTCTCTCTCTCTCTCTCTCTCTCTCTCTCTCTCTCTCTCTCTCTCTCTCTCTCTCTCTCTCTGTCTCTCTCTCTCTCTCTCTCTCTCTGAGTGTTCAATCATCCAGTGCTGTCGTTCCGTGAGGTCTAAATCAAACAACACTGCCACCTTGTGCCTGCTCCATATGCAAGGCATTATACAGAACCTAAAGTCAGGAACAACTGTCCACATAAAATTCCGATTTTAATTTTCAAGTGGCAATGTATCTGGAATTTGCTGGTGTAGCTATGCATGTAAAAAGTTTCTTTAATAGAGATAACACCATATATTTATGTCAAAAGTATAACTTTCTCACCATATAGATTAACATTAATATAGCCTACTAATTGGAAAAAAAAATTCACAGTATTTTATTTTATGTGTGTATGGTGGCTTTAAGTAATTAATATTAATGATCAATTAATTAATGATTTATAAAATGATAAAAAAAAATTCAAAAGACAATTACAGAAACACATACTGTTTTTAAAATTTGCTTTATTGTCATCTTATCTCATGGTAATGAAACAGTACTGACAAACATGAAGCTTTAGATTTAATAGAGTTATGCAGGTTAATAGCATGAGATAGCAATGTTAATAAAGTCCATTGGTACTCCGCTGAACCAAAAAAAAAAAAAAAAAAAAAAGTAGCTGCGATCTTCGGTTAAGGGCCTCTTGAGATCCAGATATGAGGCTGGAATGGGGAAAACAAAAAAAGAATTTCATTAATAAAACCAGTTATTATGTGGTAAAGACAAACATTTATTTATTTATTTTTTAATGGAAATGTTAATATAATTATTTCTCCTTGTTTACTTATGTTTATTTGTGACATTAGAAGTGTGTTATGAACAGGGAATTTTTATAAAGAAAGATCGTCTCATTTAGAGCTGAGTTTGTGTGTGAACAAATTTTCTCCAATTTTTTTTATTTATTTATTTATATTTTTAGCCTGAGTGTTCATTTATTAAGGCTGAATGCTTGTGTGTGGGCTCGCATATGGTTTGTCGATGTGCATATGCGTATTTGTGTGTAAGTGAGGGACAGAAAGTGAGTGGAGGGCGGGGTTGTTCTACTGTGAGTTTCCTCTTTGCCTCGGGATAATGAATGTCTTCTGTTTACCATTAAAAATGGAGTCTATTTAACTAATCCTTATGTCTGTACGTATATAAAGTGCATAAGATTAATTAATTTGTGTATTACAGTTATTCTTAACGTTGATAGCAAATTTTTAAACAGGTTTATGAAATTGACACATTTATTACCATCTGACTATCATTTGTGTAAACTTTGAGCCAGTCTCGTGTCTGCCACCGCTATTGAATTTGAATCATAGAAGGCATAATTCAGAATTGCCACGAAAATGAAAACAAATTCCAGGCGAACTTTCAATTCCAAACATTTCCTTTCAAGAACCGCAGGGCAATGTGAGTTCGCTCTACTTCAAAACATCTTATTCATGGAGGTCATTACGCGGCCACATAATTTCACAGAATTATCTTGTGCTAGTTAAAAACCAAAATGCCCCTTCGGGTCGTGTGTTGTTATAAGTGCTTAGCTGCACATGAAACTCTGTTTCAGCTGTCACGTTACTATTATGGATTATGCTTTTGCATAGTACATCGACATAGATGACAGGGTAGGAAAGTTGGGCTTGGATAAGAAAGCTAAAAGACTCATCGTTGGAATTTGCAATTTTGAACATCCGTTACAAATAAATAGGCCAATGATAACATTCATTTAACTCTGGAGAATGTGCAGGCCATTACCGAGCACAGTTAGGATGTGTATTGCTTGCTTTTTTCCTGCGTCAGATAATCATATCACGTAAATTAAGCAGTGGAATTAAGTCCGATTTTGGCGCACATATAGTTTCGTCGAGTGTAAACAGAATACAGGCCAAACGGGATGTCTATTTATTGCCTCTTCAAACGCTAAAACACAACCGTGCGATTTGTCTTAAGGGCTGCAATAAAACACTTACAGCTCTTTCTCTCTAGTCACATCAACATACCAACTGCAGACTGAGTGTGGTGTGTTTTACTCGCGACTTCATTCACAAGACTGATGCTGTAAAATAGATCACATTATTAAAAATCTCCCCATCAAAGGCTTTTTTTCAGTTCAAAGTCGTTTGTGCAATATTGAACATCAAAGAGATGTCATATAGGCTATAGATGCAACCACAATTAGTATCTGATCTCAATTCCGCCAAACACGTCGAAGTGTCAGTTAAATGATTTAAGAATTGATAATCCTTATTTAGTTTGCTTTCAGGCATCGTACTATCCTGTTTCTAAATATTTACAAGCTTAATGAAAACGTGTTAAAAAAATTATTGCTGTGGAAAAAAAGGTTAATTACATTTCAAATATTTGAACTGGCAACTGTTCAATTTAAACAGTCTTAAAAAGGCGATGAAATATGTTAAAACGTGTGCACACGCTTTTCACGCAGGAATTGTTTTTTATTACTGTTATATATTACTTTTATTAGTTTATTTCCACATTATACATGGTGTAATACTATAAATGAAATCATAGTAATATACGTTAAGGTCCACACTGCCGTAGCCTACTGACTACTATAGGCTATACTGTATTAATTTTGCGGCCTGTAATTTGTTTCTTTATTACTTTTATTGCATGATTATTTAATGAAGTAATAGTATTATTATTAATACAACTACAACTGCTACTTTTAGTATAAACTTCAATGAATTAACTTCGGAAGATAATTAATAATATTCATATGCTGCAGTCGTAAACTGACGAAATAGCACTTACCAAATTGATGTTAGGATATACACTTGAGATTTGACGAGAAATTTGGTCCAAAATATGACAACCCTTTTAAAACATCAATCCTTAATATTGATTGATCCCTGTTTAAAGTAGGCTACTTTGGGATATAAAGAAATATTGTATGCATTTAATCAGTCGTTAAGCAGATTAGCCTGTTTTATAGCTGCTAAATGCCTTTTCTCACTGTCGGGCTGGAAGTAAATTTTACTGTTCTGTCAATCTCGTGTTTTGCGCACCTCTTTCTAAACCACTGTTTTTGGCCTCACACGTTCCGTCATGTGGCGTGCATTAAGGTCATGGAGCATACCGTAACCATTCGGTTAAAACTAGTTCTTTTCCCACCACCGATTCTTTGAGCATAATTTATAAATTGACAATTTCATTAATATAGATGCAAATATTTAATAAAGCAGAACAGTTATATTTGTATTGTTCAACAGATTGTTGGCATACGATCACTGCATGAAATCCTGTAAAAAAATACTTATAAATAAAATGAATACAGTCAAGAATACATAAATTATGTAAAGTAGTTTCATAGTATTATTTATATTCATAAACATTCTGAATACCCTAGAAAGTTAAATGCAAAAAAAAAAAAAAAAAATGTTGCAGCTTTCAGTCCACAAGATAAGAGACTCGCTGCACAGCCCCCATACATTCAAAGGGATAATTGCCTCAGTGCTGGAAGTCCTCAGTTGGTTTTGTGACTTTTATGGCACCAAGGCACGTTTGACGCATTCTTTAGTAAGATGCCCCTTCCCCCCTCCTTACTCACGTTCTTTTTACCATTGAAATTATCAATACATTACAAATCGGGAAAGGAAAAGAACGGACTTTTCCCCTTTAGCGCAATGAAAACCCTGAGGAAATTTAAGAGAGACACAAACGTTATAAGGAGGTATACTGTATAACAAAAAGAGAAGTGTGGTCCAGTGGTGACTGACAACAATGTCCTGAATATGTCTAATAATACGATATGAAATGCACACCAGCAGAGTTATTCACAATTTCTTGAATGTAATTGCGAAATGCAGCTTAACAAGGAGGGTTAACAATATATGCATAGATAACGAGTAAACAGGCATGTAGCAATTAGCCCTTGGTCATTTAAAAAAAAATATTCTAGGCCTATTTAGTGGTTCAAATTGAGTTATATCATCTAGCTACCCAGTAGTTAGGTAATGAAGTAATAAAGTTGTTGCTCCGAGAAGAAATAGCTACATATAGTTATGATTAGAAGGCCTATTGTCATATTGTAAAATATTAAAATATTCAGTTTGGTCTAAGTCAGCGACAATAATCAGCTGTAAAAGCGATCTTAGCTACAGGTAATTGTTTTAGTTGAAAAATAGCTCATTGTAAAACGCTTGATTATAATAGATTTGCTTTTACAATACACGTCGAGAAATCTGTGATTAATGCACAAAAAGACATCTCATTGTTCGTGTGAGTGCCTATTCTGTGTTTTTGTGTGTGTTTACTTAAACATTATCAACTGAAGCCACAAGGATACGAAGCTACAAGCTCGGTATTCCTCCGTACACAGCGCATTCAATTGGCTGAAAGTGGTCAGGTGACGCTGTCATATTGTCCTTCCATGAGCCAAGCCTTGGCTATAACACTTGCTTTGCGCGTCTTAACCGGAGACTGGAAATTAATATTATTGAAATCCTTCTGAAGTTCATTTGAAAGAGAGTTAGGAAAGCAGGCGGGAGACGGGTGTATGTGACAGAAGAAAGCAGACCCCAAAGCACAAAGAAAGAAAGTGAGAGATTAAGAGAGGGGAAATAAGATAGGAGGGTGAGTTGATGAGAGGGCGATAGGAAAGGTATGAATTCGTACTTCGCGAACCCGTCGCTCTCGTGCCATTTATCTGGTGGGCAAGAGGTTTTGCCCAACATGCCACTGAACACGACCACATATGATTCAGTCAGACATTTTTCGTCTTATGGCACCACAGTAACCCAAAACCGGATTTATGCGTCCCCTTTCTATTCACCTCAAGATAACGTTGTGTTTGGATCAAGCCGAGGACCGTACGAGTATGGATCTAACGTGTTTCTTCAAGATAAGGATGTGCTTCCCAGTTGCAGGCAAACTAGTATGGGACTCAATGCGCAGAGCCACGTTGCCCAGGAGTACAACCTGGAACAAGCTCGTGCAGGAACACATGATCAGAAAGGGAACAACATTCAGATCTACCCGTGGATGCAGCGCATGAACTCGCACAGCGGTGAGTTTTTACTGCGACTTGGGACATACCCTGCTGGAATTGGTCTGTTTTACGATACGTCCTATCAACAGAGTAACTACATTTTATGGCCTCATAAACCACTACTAAATCATCACACTATAAAGCCCCCTTTTTCAGAGAGGGGAATCCCATTTGGCTACCTCCTTTTAATACTCAAGTGCCAGAATTATTTCATAAACTTGTACAATAAGTGTGAGTGCGTTAGAAAAAGATACAACAAAAACTACATTTTACATGAGCATGCACTACTACGTTAAAATGTAACAACTATTCTGATGTACTGTTTGAAAAAACTAGATGGCAAAGTTAGTTAAAAGAAATATTAAGAAATACTGAAAATCAAAATGTTATGCTTCGAGTTGTTGTGTGATTGTAATATGGGTTAAATGCTGTGTAAATACATTATTTTGCCAAATTTTTTATATCAGATACGTTGTAAATAATAAAACAAAATAATGTAAAAATGTAATCATTCCACCAGTATTTCAAACGTGTGTTTTAAATGACGTTTATAATTAAGAATTTATCTCTGTGTGATTTTTTTTATTTATTTGCACTTTTCCCCACAACAGGAGTTGGGTACGGATCAGACAGAAGAAGAGGTCGCCAGATTTACTCCAGATACCAAACCTTGGAACTGGAAAAAGAATTTCACTTCAATCGGTATCTAACCAGACGCAGACGCATCGAGATCGCCAACGCTCTGTGCCTAACCGAGCGTCAAATCAAAATCTGGTTCCAGAATCGGCGCATGAAATGGAAGAAAGAGACCAATCTAACATCTACTGTACCGGGGAGCGAATCAACGGGTACTCCTCAAGAGACCGAGAAGGAGACCGAGGAGGAAACCGAGGAAGCTAAAAAGAAAGACTAGGAAATCAATTTTTCGTTCTCTAACGCCTGTTAACTTCAACGTAACTACCTAAACTCTGAGAATTTGCAAATATTAATGCATGGACTGTATACTCTGCTATTCCTTTGACTGCCCCCTCCTCCAACGATCTGAATACCATAGACAAGCTCTACTACAACACCACGCCACTAACATGTACACACGTAGAAACAAATGGAGAGATTGAGAGAGAGAAACACACACGTTATCCACCATAATGTAATTCACTTCTCTTTGTATTGAAAATAGCTCATTACTGACTGCGTGGTGACAATGCCACAGATGAACTATTTGTGTGGGTCTAGTATCATGTTGCTATAGCCTCGTAGAAATTACATTCGATGAAAATATTCTCGAATTTGATAAGTTGGCTACGTCTCCCCAACTATTAAACCTCTAAACAGAACCCTAAGCATTCCAGAAGTGAAGGAAACTTCTTATGTGGACATTCAGTTTTTTTGTGGATGCATATTTGTACAAATGAAACGAGCACTGACGGGATGAACTATACTACCTAAATTCTTAATGCATTTTTTTTCTTCTGTTTTCTTAATATTGCCTTTGCCTCGTCAGTGTTTTGCTGTTCAAAATGCCGCTGTACTGGCACATTAACTATTTGAGAGAACTTCAAAAAAATACATTTCATCATAGTTGTATGCATATAAACTTGTCTTAAAGTGAGAATCACACCCATATGAAAACAAACATATACCTTGTTACGCAATTGTATTGTTTGTGTAAACTGTGTATTATTTAATAAACTTTTTGGAGAAAAAAAGTATTTTCTATTTTCTTCATTTTGACTCCAGCTTTGCGCTCTTCCCGTATCATCAAGGGTTTCAGAATTGAGTTAAAAAAAGGCCTACATATTTTTGTGAGATTTTGAGTGATTAAAATCCAAATAACGAATTAAATACACGGATACATCGGAGTGGTTTATTGGTTTATTCTTTAATTGTACTCAATTTGCCCAAACTCCAATTATTTGAATGGACTAATGCACCTAATTATTGTTAATATACCTAATGATTAATGTATGTGACTTCTTCACAGGTTTCATTCAATAAAAAAGCATTGCTCATTTCATGACGTATTGACAAAAACCCTTCTAACCACTGCATAGTGGCATAAGGCTGAATCGGTTGTTCGGCGTTAAATAATCACATGTGGTTTTGGGATGCCGCTGCAACAAATGCACGTGCATTGGCGGAGTGTATAGTCCTCCCGTGATCACAATAGACATAACTTCTCAAATTCTGAATAAAAAAGTAACACACACACACAAAACTGTTAAAAACCCAAGAAATTAGAGTGTAACAGGAGAAAAACATATTTGTCATATAGCCTATGTATCTACTGTGATAATCGTATACTCCATATTTTTCATATTGCCTTGTCATTTAATGTGTCATAACATCGTACTGCATGGTATCTTGTCCATCATCCTGTCTGAACAAGTGTGTGTGTGTGTGTGTGTGTGTGTGTGTGAGAGAGAGAGAGACCGCTCTGTCCAGTATTAGACGCCAGATGACGCTCTTGTCTAACGGTCTCTCCCTTTTCAGCCCAGACCCTTACATGATTTCAATACCGAGAAGTTATCGGACACGTTCCCCTATCTATCAATAACCTCCTGGGGATCAAGCCAATTTATGAGTGGCCAGGAGCTGCACGTGATTCTGTTTAAACATTCCATATTTGGGCATTACGCGTCGTATCAAGAAAAAAAAGGAAATGATTTCCTCCACCTATAAATCGTGCTCTTTTTTTAAGGACAAGCCTAACGTCCTCTAGAAATACAAATAAAGCCCAATAAACAAATTAAACTTCTAAACAACTTATGTTCACTTTCTTAGCTGACTCAGTCTCTGCCGTGACCGAGTGCTTTTTGTGAGTCTCTCCAAGGTTATATTGTTTTGGGGAAAAGAATGAGCTCATACGTTGGAAAGTCTTTTTCTAAGCAAACGCAAGACGCCTCCTCTTGTAGAATGCACACTTTTGGCAACTATGGAGCTCACTCTGAGTTCCACGAGTCCAATTACGCGTACGAAGGACTTGATCTCGGTGGATCGTTCAGTTCTCAAATCCCCTCCAACTCTTTGAAACGGGAAGCGATAAACACAACCGAGCGTGCAAGGAGCAGTGCAGCAGTTCAGCGAACACAGTCCTGTTCAGCTCTGGGCTCTCGTAGCTTTGTAGGCACTCAGGGGTATAACCCCCTCAGTCACGGACTGTTGAGCCAAAAAGCCGAGGGGAATATGGAAGTTATGGAGAAGCCCAGTGGCAAGAGCCGAACAGACGATATCAAAATGGAGACCAATTCAGCGATAAAGCAACAAAGTAACTCGACTCAGCGTCAGAACCAGTCGCACGCGCAGATATATCCGTGGATGACAAAGCTACACATGAGCCACGGTAAAGGTACGTTAAAAGTTTGTTTTAGAAGAGAGGAAAACTGCACGTATGTCATCCTCGTCATCGCATCTCCTTCCTACCATGTTTTGTCGCTCCATATTTTTCCTCTTGAGTTTATAGGCCAAACGAAGGAAATAATAAAACTAGCGGCCGTAAATTTTATGACAAAGGCATCTATTGCTCGTAAACCTGTCCTGTTCCTGTGAAGATGTGATCTCCGGTTAAATTTATGGAGAAATAATTGGTTAAGAAAAGCAAAAAATGATAACGTAAATGTAGGCTACGTATTATATTTTGCTTTAAGAATGAAAGGGCGTTTACATGTTATTCAAGTGAAGTGGGATTTCAAACCAATCTTTGCATATATTTACATGTTCTGGCAGTACTTGTGTTTCCGGTTAGTTGCACTCTTCACCACTGGAGTAGAAAAGCAAAGTACAGCAAAACTAGAATGCCTATTTGCATCCTCTAAATAGTGAGGTATTGCAATCGCATTGTCTCTTTTTTTTTTTTTTGCTCAGCTCTTACAATATTTTGTGTCAGGACATGTTAGAAAGCGCTGGCCTATTCACAGTTATTATTATTATGTTTCATTACGTTTGTGTTATTTCTGTGCATGACTTCTTATTTCAGAATGAATAAATATTAGTTTCATACCACCTATCCACTGCTTTTATTTTGGATTGGATAATGCTTGATGTTTGCATTTTACATTCTATGGACTGTGTTTGGTGGCAACTTCATCAAAGATTATGACAATTAATTTCATAGTAATATGCATGAGGACGACAGTCGATAAAATGTTACAAATAGGTAACCCAATATCTTTCTGATGCCACCTCAGAATCTGATGGTAAAAGGTCACGAACCAGTTACACCCGGTACCAGACTCTGGAGTTGGAGAAAGAGTTCCATTTCAACCGATACCTCACACGTCGCAGACGTATCGAGATTGCCAATAACCTCTGCTTGAACGAGCGCCAAATTAAAATTTGGTTCCAGAACCGTCGCATGAAGTGGAAGAAGGACTCAAAGTTGAAAGTCAAAGGAGGACTATAATACCGCGATGCACAGCTTCAGCTTGAAAATAAAGGCAGTGTTAACTTGTACTGAAATAACAAACTATTTAAAATAGATTTTCATGTTGACAACAGTCTTTCATTTGTCTTCAATATCATGTTGTTATGTGAATATGTCCATATTTATTGAAAGGGCTCCTTTCCCAGAGTGCTGGAGGTGCTTATTTGAATGATGTATGAGCTTAAACTTTATTTGAATCTGCTTTTACTACAATCACTTGTATCAGTAACTTACAAATTACCAAGGCCTGCATCCAGTTATGTTGACTTAAATGTAGGTGCAAATAATGTGGTGCTTTGCTTAAATATTCATCAACCTGCCCATTGCATTTTGATAGGACTTGTGTTTTCATTCATTGTAAATACATCTATACAACTAAAATCTTCACACAAGGGTAAACCGCACGCCATGATGATAATGCAACAACTGTAGTATCATATTAAACGCTGTTTATCATGTTGCCTGTCAGCCAGCAGCCAAATGGTCATCTTCTCTTGTGGATTATGTCTACTGTGCAATCAGAACATTTTTCTATTTTATTGAATGTTTTTGGGGCTATTTTTTCAGATAGCTACATTGACTTTTGTTTCTTTACACTCTATTCTTGATAAGCCTACATGGAAAATTATCGATGTGGCTTAGCAGTGAAACTTCGGAAACAACAGGACATGGCATATAGGACATGGCTTGTAAGAAATGGCTTATTGATACCTCTCGTATCAAACAAGCTTCACGACCTACTTTTGGGTGAACCGCATGATCCATTATTTCTGTTGTTTCCGAAGTTTCACTGCTAAGCCACATCGATAACTTTCCAGTCAGTGATGTATTATTAAAATAACGATTTAATTGTCAGTAGTGGCAATATATCAGAATGTTTCGTTAGTTCTGGGTTAAAAGCCATCTGTGTCCAATAAAACGTCCAATGTGGTATCATTGTAAATAAACTTGATGAAACGTAAAGAATAACCAATTGTTAACATTATTATTTGTATTATTATTATTATTATTTTGTCTTCTAAAGCAACAGGAAAAAAACAATGAATCTTTCTTTACACAATGCATTTTTGCACTGAAGGTCCGTTTAATACCGCGTGCAGAAAGAAATCGTTCTGCGCGAATCCTAATATGATTTTGATAAATATTCCTGCATCAATGGAGGACCAAGTCTGAATTTGTATACTTGCACTGATGAGACATGATTGAAGCTCTGGTCACTTATTTACAGTAGCCCTTAAACGGAGGCACATAAAACTTTATGACCCCAATAAACTTTTACAGCACTTCCTCTCACCCATCAGACGCTGACAACTGTTTCCTTTTTTAACAAATCGGCGGAAGTTTACACAAACATTTCAAAGTGACGTTTTGGTATAGGCTAGAGAACCCTCGAAAACAATAAGATAGTTTGGACACTTAATCAGATACTGTACAACTAAATTATGAAGATACGAATTGATTTTTCGAAAATGCATTTGCAGTATGATACAACAGCGTTATTAATCGTACTACTTGTAAAGCACATGATTAAAGATGTTAAGAGTGAATTGCTCATGCTTTTTACGTTATTGATGAAATTTGACATTTAGATAATGAGACATATGATGTTAGTCACACTATGTGCCGAAATCACATAATCCAGGCCCGTGTCAAACAAAGGACACGAGCGATGCCTGCGTGAACGAAATGTTATGTTTCGACGGGCTTGTTCACGCAGGCTCTTTTCCTGTTGGTTTGATATAGCCTGTTTTAATTTAGTTTTTAATGCATTCCTTCTCAGCGCTGTCAGTGTAGCCTATTTGAAATTTAATCTCCATATTTCTAAAGTTTATGAATGTTACCATTACATAGGCTATACATTAATCTGAAAAAACTAAACAGGCATCTAGTCAATTTATACCTTTCCAAAAAGCGCTTTCATTTTAGAATCGTCTCACTCACCTATATTGAAGTTTCAATGTCAATTTCCATGCTTCTTTCAATTTCTACACTGGCTATCTTGACCGACAGGGCCACATTGCGAGTTACTGTGGTTACTATGTTGCTTTTTACACAATCCCCTCTTTTTTTAGCTCTCTTGCCACGTATTTTGAAGTTTTGAGGGTTATTTATGCCAATTGCCCAAAGCAGGACCAGTGAGTGGTTCAGGAAAAGCACGTGGGGTCATTAAAGTGGGTTTTATGGCCTGCAAGACCTGACTAACCCTCAATATATTTACATCATATATAATGTTAACTGTCCGTAATCGCAGCTGTTGGCTAGTCTTATCTCAGATAGAAGGAAGGGCTTTGAGCCTGTTAGTGTGGGTTACTCGCGTTAAGGGTCTGTGGAAGTTCGACTCTCCCAAATGGATCCAGGGCGGTTGCAGTAAGTTAATAATCTTGTTTTCCTCTTTTTAATTAAATATGTACTTTCCTCCGTAACACCCTCGGGAATTAATCATGGATGTAATGCAATAGTTCACGGAGAAATTGTGTCAAGTGATGCGCAAATGTGTCCTCATCCTTCAGTTTTGATAAGTTTCAAAGGTGTGTACGTTTGTGCATTTGTATATTACTGTTAATTTGGCATTAAATAGAATTATTGTTCTGACAGTATAGCGTAAAATCTAATTATGTATATCATGACTATTATGCAGTCAAAAACATTTTGTATGCATCTCAAAAGCATTGTACATGTGTAAAATGCTTTACCCTGGATCTTAATTTATATACACCTGAGTATTTGCGATCTGGTATCACAGAATGTGCATAGGCTATATAAAAATACCCCACTTTTGGATGGTGAAAAGTCCTTAATTTGTGCCTACTGTAGGTTGCATATGTTGTGTTAAAAGTGAAGGTGAAGGATTGTGAGAAGCTAAGTGATCTTGTCTTGGTTTGCAGATGAGAGCTCAGAACATAGATCTTTAGATCGGACATAATGTGGGGTCATGTGCAGGGCAGAGAAGATGTGGTGTTGTGTGGTGGGGTCATGTACAGGGCAGTGAGGATGGTGAAGTAGAGTCACTTCATTATCCAAATGAAAACATCACTAAAATGAGTCAAAATGCTTCAAAGGCACATTAGAAAGTATTTTTTATACAAAGCATATGACATTTTTTACCACTGTTATTTGTCGGTTTTCAACAACCGGATATTCAGTGGTCTTTATTTGACAGATGAGGCTCCACTTGACCATTATAATCATGGTATGAAAAGTTTAAGCCATATCTTACTTTATGATGTTGTGCTTGGAAACAGAAGAAGTCAGACTGCTCTATTCATCCACAATGTTCTCTTTAATCTGTGCACTGTGATCTTTGCTGAGAGGAAACTCCACTGCCATCTTCATACTGCTGTGTTTCTATTCTGTGGAGGCCTGTGATATATTTTGAGACTAATATATATATATATATATATATACATATAAGAACCAATGCCTCAGTTTTGGCATCATGAACTTATTCAGGCCATTTTGCTGTGCAAAGATTATACATGTACAAGCAATAATAATAAGGGGGAAATTATGATTATGGTTTAAGGGAAATAACATTTGAGTTGAAAATACAGATAAAACACTGTTTTATGAGGGTCTGAAATTTTATATTTTTTGCAATGCACCTAAGAGAAACAACGACAACAACAACTTTTGTTTACCGTTGTAAGGTGTTTTAATCACATACACTCAAGGGTTTAAGATCATTCCTTAGGGTACCTGTAAAGAGAGAGTGAGAAAAAAAAGTTACTCTGAAATGTGATTATGACGTGTCAGAACTGCAAATATTTCACAAAATTATTTGCATAGTTTCTTTTATCAATCACTGTTTGCATTTTGTGGTGTCCAAACATAGAAAAACAATAGAGTGTAAAGACCTGTTTCACTGAGTAGTTGTCTTGTAAGGCTGCATCTGGTTGTAAATTCCATGGCTTGCCAAAGCTCTTTCCTCCAGGCTCAAAGAAACGCCTTTGTGTGTGTGTGTGTGTGTGTGTGTGTGTGTGTGTGTGATTGTCACTGTTTTTTCATACTCCAGTATATTGTGACTGCAGGTAGAGGAAGCAGGGCTTTTATCGTTTTTACTAAAACGTTTTACCATTTTATTTACCATTTACCATTTTATTAAAATCAGTAGGAGGAATTTTATCTGATATCAAGTGTCATTTGTAAAATATTGAATTTGATAGAAATTCAGTTAGTATTAAGTTAAAGTTGATAAAGTTACTTACTTATACAGGAATCAGGTCTAAGTCTGTCTTATTTGATATTCCAACAAAAACATAGATTAAATGAACAATATTTACCATCCATTGCTGGTAAATCATTATTTTTGTGAAGTATGACTGCTTATAATATATGCAAGAATGCTACACAATGCTTAAAAAAAAAAAAAGATTTAATACAATTAATTTAATAGTCTTTCATTTTTTATTTGTCAGAAATTTGATAATTCGATAATCTAGTAAAAAAAATGTAATTGCTATTATTTATATTTATTTATTTTACATAGATGATTTTCTCAGATTATGTTGTGTTCTTATGTATGTGTTTAAGTTATTTTAAGAACAATGAAGCTGTTCTTACTGCTGTTTTTATCACATCAAAGCAGATGTGTATAGCTAATATCCGTTGGTACCATTTTTGTCTAGGTATAGTTTTTACTCACTCAAAGGTTGATTGAGGTGGATAATATTCCCTATTGTACACTGACTAGAATTTTAATCAATATAATGTTAACTATACAGCATTTTACATATTTTGTGAGGGTTTGGAAAATGGCTAGTCATTCAGAAAATAAATAGGTCATGTGACAAGTACAGTGGTACAACCACATTTGCTATTTAAACACATTCAGTGAATGTCAACAATATGAAAAAGATAAACACTTTATTTTACAACAATTGTTTTACATGAGTGATGGAAACACTTTGTTTGAATTGTTTGTGGCATTTATAAAATAATACATTTACCTTCACTATTTTTAATAACCCCGTATGTGCATATTTTTTTTATTTTATCATTAAGTCTTTGAATACTGTGTCAAAAACATTAACTGCCAATAGGGGGCAATAGTTTTATATTCCTCCGTTTTCGTCTCTCGGGTGCAGGTTACTCTTGGTTCAATATATTATTTTGTCATCTACCAGATTACTATCTAAGTAGCCATTCAATGAAAATGGCAACAGTTTCATTCTCTACATAACTTTAGAAGAAAAAAAGATGTGTAAATGACAAGAGTTGAAAATCATGCCATTGCATGGAGAGTAACTAAAGGCAATGCTTTCAATTTTGGAACAATTCTCAATTTGTATTTATAGAAAATATAGAAAGCAATTCCTTTTGTTCTCTTTGTGAATAAAATGTTTTTCATTCAGTGATGTGTGAGGTGAATGAAAGAAAAAATCTAGACTTGTGATTTTCTTATACTTTTGGTCATGGCAACATGAGCTGCATTTGCTACATTGAAACATTGGTATGTAATAACAAATACATTTACCTTAATCCAGGAATTAGATTTTATGGCTAAAGAGTTTACATCTGGCTGAAATTATAATGTGTTTAGAAGTACCTTTTTTTATACCTTTTTTTCCAGAGTTGAGCTTGAATAATTGTAGCATTGAGTATATACACTGTGTGTATATAATATCGCCATACTTTATTTAATTGCATTACTCTTATATTATTTTCTTTGCTTTAGTATCATGGTTAACATTCAGGTTAAACATTCTTTGTCATTGGTCTCAATGACTAACAGTGGCCCAACACTGTATGTGAAATCACAGGCAGGCTGGAATCCAGTATGCCCATATTTACATACTTAAAAAAAATGTTTTAACTCTTTGAGGCTGTAAACCAGAAATAAGAAAATGAGCCACATTCTTTTTTGAAGCCAATTCTGAATTGCCATGTTAACCTGACCAAGTAGGAATTCACTTTAGGTCCTACATTGTTGCAAAAATAACATCCATCAAGGAAATAGTTCTGAAAATAACCTGTGCTAAATGCATAGCCTTGTCCTACTTTAAAAGATCATGCCTTTGGACAGTTCACCCTCAATGAGAGACAAAGAGAAGTTGTACTAAAACCATTAAAACATAATTTTAAGTAAAAAATTCAAATGCAAGTGTTAGATCAATACATGTTGAGTTGCAATTTCGATACTTACTGACATATTTCATGATATATATATATATATAAATTAAGATAATAAGATAAGATTAACTTAAGATAAATTAATACTTTAAATACTTACCAGGACACCGAGAGTGCATTTTTCCATCACAGGATTTCGATTTTTTTTAAATCTGTCAAACGTTTTAAATTGTTAAAAAGGATATCCTTACAATCCCGAGAAGACAATTATATTTAAGTTGTTTTTATTCTCTAAATTTTCTTTTTAGCACATAAGGAAATTGTGAACGTGAGGGCAAGGAGGACCTCAGCGTTGCACTGGTAAGTCTTTCCGTTATTTTCTTGTTCTGTCTAATACAATATTCTTGTCCCATCTTGTTTCGCTATGTATAAACACAGAGGGCAGTGTTCTCTGACAATAGCGGTGAACCACTACAGTATATGCCCATGTCTTAGTGGAAAGGAGCTGTAGTTTAAGCTGTTTATCGTGGTAGTAAGCTCTCTTTATTTTTTTATTTTATTTTTTTTAATGTAGACACAGACACACACAAAAAAAAAGAAAAGAAAAAGAAAATGTATATTCACATTGGGGGGGGGGGGGTGTAATCTAACGCCATATTTTAATATAAATTACAATAAAACTAAATAAACAATTACATAAATGTAAATATAAATACAATATTTAATGTGAAACCGACTAACCTCTCTGTTTTAAGCATGGTAAATGTTAATTAAAATTATTTAGATAAAAATATAAATTCATTTATAGTCATAAAGAAAATAATGTTAAAAAAACTAACACATAATAAATAAATAAAAGACGTATTTTGTTCACAGTGACCACGAACAACAAAACATATATTGCATTTATATGAAATTTAAATGCTTAAGGGCACAAAGGGAAAAAAAATAGGTAGGTAGGCCTTGACCTTTTGTAGAACAGCTTTGGTCACTTAATTCACTCGATATTTAAGGCAAGAAATATGCGCCCAAAAATGAAATCATTCAAAATGATTGCAAAGGGCATACATTAAATATCATAAAGGCCTAAAATGTCATTCGTTCAAGAGTACACACTAAAATCTCCCATCTAAAATCTTACCTTCTTTACTAGAATTTTCTGCTGAATCTTATTTTATCTATATGTCTGTCTATGTCTGGGGGGATCACCTAGGCCTATATACAAATGAATCATCAAGCAAATTCGCCGTCGGTTACATTATAACTAGTTATTGAGCTGGTGCAGGATCTGAGGCCATTTATGTGCAGATGGAATTCATCGCTTTTCTCTCATCAATAACTTCTTGGCAGTGAACTATTGGAACGAGTCGAACGCGAGGGGTGAAATGCGGGTCAGGCTGTCTAACTAATATTAAAATGCGTCCGCAACACCAGAGCAGTGCAGAGTGGGTGGATGGGGGCGTTTTCAGGCCTGTGGGGGTGGACAAAAAAAATCCCTATAACATCTGTAGGGTCTCGAAGTAAAATAAAAGACTTGAGATAAGGCAAAATGGCTATTTCCGAGCATTTAATTGGTTAAAGAGTTATGTGCCGTCTGTTTGTTTGGTTTCGATTTTAGATCTTATTTTTTAAAAAATAATTTCTTATTTTTCTCTGGTGGGTTGAAAACTGGATTTAAAAATTTGGGCTCTGTTGCTTACACATAGCCTATATTGTTTCTAAAAAGTTTAATTTCTTTACTGTTTTTCTACTTTTCTTTGCTGGTTATATTTCCTTATTTGTTTCGTATCTGTTCCTGTTTCTAAACTGGAGAGAGAAGTGCAGGGCAGGGTTTTGCAGGTTATCGGGCGGTCATATGGTAATAACGTGCACAATAAACCCCAAGGAACAAAATAAACTTATTTTTCATCAGTGCTGTCACGTGTTCGCTTTGTCCACAACATGTTTGAGACGGAATATTCAAGTGGGTGCTCCTACGATTTCGAGATGTAGTAGAATTTGATAGTAAAATTATTTATCGTTTTTTTTTCACCCAGTCACTGTTTATTTTATGTTCTAAATTTTCATTTACTCAACCCATTGGAGTTTTGAAACGTGATATGGAAATTATCAAAAAAAAAAAAAAACAGAAATCGTCAAAACACATTTAAACGAATAAATATTTTTGTAATGAAATTATTTTGTAACGTGAACATTTTTTTATGGAACAATGTGTTTGATGAGTACATGTGATTCAAGTGAAAAGGCTAATAAATTGTCTAAACAAACAAATAATAGGCTAAATAAATAAATATGATTCTAAATAAATAAAAGCATTTCCACATCAGTCTTTTAAAAAAGTTGTTGTTGGTCTCACTCCTAATTGTTGGGTCTTTTATTGCCATATTCTTTTTCAAGCTATTGAAAAAAAAACGAAAATTAAAATAAATTAAATTAAAAAATGCAATTAAAATAGTAATTATTACGTTTATTTTTTTAAGTGATGACAAATAAATATTACTTAAAAAATATTGTAGGCCTACCAGTTCTGACCATAGATAGGCCTATTAATTCTGACCAAATAGGCTATTGTAGATGCCAAACAGAAGCCTCTCCCCAGCATTTTTTAACCCTATTCGAGATGTTGAAATTGTTCATAGTCTAACTTGACTTATTTCATAGCTACGTTGAGTTCTTTTTTAAAACTTTCAGTCGAAGAAAGGCCTGGCCTGTCAGTAGTCGTCTATATGTACCCTGTAGAACCGAATTTGTGTCCAGAACATGAAAATCGCAAGTACGTCTCTACAGGAATACATGGGCGACGTAAAATCCACGATAGCCAAGTTGGGTTTGTATTCGTCTCGATCAGAGAGGCACGTGACTTTGCATGGAAGTCTTGTGTGCTTACTATCATAAGCATAGAAGTTTGAATGAACAGAACTACTACAGGAAGAAATAAACTTTCTTAGCTAAACTTGTGCAAGACATAAAAGCGGAAATATGATGTATGCCGTTTCTGTAAATGGTTGTTTTAAAGCCTTCATACCTTAATTAATCACCAAATATTTTTCAATCTCCGTATTTTGTCTAAATTCGTCGAATCGTATAAGTAAACTGTTTAAGCATAATTTCTAACGTATTGTTAGGCTACTTGGTTCTAATATTAACTGTAGACTAGCTTATATAAATAATAGGAATAAAGATAAGGTTATGTGCCAATTATCCAGGAAATTTGCTTTGCACTGGCACAGACAGGTTAGAGGTAAGTGAAAATGTTAATACTAAAATATTTGTTTGCCTTCATGTTGAGTAACTTGCTGTAATAAAAAATAATGGTAAAATAGCACTGGATATTGTAGTAGGCTATAATTATTAGCCGTATTTTAGTATATTTGATCCATTACTGAAGCTTAAATGTGATAGATTGTTTTTTATTCATTTATTTTTAACAGTGTAATTAGCCAAAGTATTTTTGGTAACAGCACATGTACAAGTTAACTGAGAAACATCCCTAGGTGCTGTGGCATGATCTGAGAAGATTTGGCCATTGTGTATGAGTGTGTGAGCGAGCGAGAAAGGGGGGAGAGAGAGAGAGAGAGAGAGAGAGAGAGAGAGAGAGATGGATAGAGAGACTCTAAGACTTCGCGGACAATGGCGGAAAATTGAAGGTATATTTGCTAAAGCCGTGGTTCCTTATCCGGGGACTACATCGCCCCATGCCATTGGGCCATCGTATCACGTGGTAAAAGTAACTTTACAGGGTTGCTCGCTAGTAGGAGGGCTTTATGGAGCAGAAAAACGACAAAGCTAGAAAAATTATTTTCCACTCCAGAAATTAATGATCATGAGCTCGTATTTGATGGACTCTAACTACATCGATCCGAAATTTCCTCCTTGCGAGGAATATTCGCAAAATAGCTACATTCCCGAACACAGCCCCGAATATTACAGCCGTGCAAGGGACAGTGGCTACCAGCATCACCACCAGGAGTTATACCCTCCGCGGGCAAGCTACCAGGAGCGTCAGTATAACTGTGCAAGCATCCCTGAGCCTGATACTCAAAGAGGACATGGACTGCCTCACGCGGGGCACCTGCTCGGAAAAGGGCAATCTGCCTCATGTGAGCCCCCACCGTTACCCCTGTCTCCTGCCACCCCTCCGGCTGCATCGTCCGCCTGCAATCAAGCCACCCCGGAGCATCCCAACAGCTCAGCTTCTGCCAAACAACCCGTAGTGTACCCCTGGATGAAGAAAATTCACGTCAGCACCGGTAGGCAACTTGAGTGTATTTCTCTTAAGCACTATAAAGCTCGCCCCTCATCCTAACTCTCTCTCTCCGTCTGCCTCACTCCTTTTTACACTCATCCCCTGGCCAGCCTCTGCTACGATAGGATAGAAGCCTTTGAAATGGCACAATTGAGGCGGATTTACGACTAGGCATTGGTAATTACACCCACCATAAATTTTATAGCCGAGGTATACTCTGGGCAGTCGTATCACCATGTGGCTTCTCTTGTTATGAGTGTGCGAGAGAGTGAGGGAGATCTGGGACCGGAGAAAAACTAAGCTTTATAATGTTGCATTAATAATTCAGTGCTGAGTCCAATGTGATTTTTTGCCTTATTATAGAAAGCTTACTTTTAGATATTTTAGCCCACCCTCATTTCCTCTGTCGCCACCATTTCTCAATGAAAGACACGCTTGTTTACCCTATCCTTCCCTCGCTACTTCTTTTCTTTTCTATTCTGTTCTGTTCTTTCTTCCTTTCCCTTTGCTTCTCCTCTTTCCAGTGAACTCTAGTTACAATGGAGCGGAACCCAAGCGGTCTAGAACTGCTTACACTCGCCAGCAAGTCTTAGAATTGGAGAAGGAATTCCACTATAATCGGTACTTAACACGGCGAAGACGTATCGAGATTGCTCATTCTTTGGTCCTCTCGGAGAGGCAAATCAAAATTTGGTTTCAGAACCGCAGGATGAAGTGGAAAAAAGACCATAGGCTTCCAAACACCAAAGTCAGATCCTCTTCCTCCACGGGCATTTCCTCCGGGTCCAACACAAGCTCAGCGGCTGGCGTTGTGGCGGCAGCTTCCACCACTAACACCATGTCAGCCTCCGAGGACCTCTCCGGAAGCGAGCGTGGCGAGGATATTACAAGGTTATAAGAGAACTATTTCGAGGAGAGGAGAGAAGGGAAGATCAAATGACTGATTATTTATAAAATATAATATATTTTGTTTTCGTAGGTATCTTGTGCGTAAAGGGGGTTCCTTTAAGTCCACAGTTATATAAAATGCATGTTATATAGCATGGATTATTGCGAATACCTATGGATTATTTTCTATGCGAAACAGGGTTTGATTTATCTAGAACTGATTTTTTTTTTTTTTTAAGAGAAATTATTTGGGCGATACAGGTTATTCACATTTTACTCGAATGCTATTTGTGGGCCTTTCTTTGCCCAGCTGCCAAGGTGAAGTGCACAACGAATCTATTTATTTCTCACTTGAGAGAGCTGGTAGTTTTGTTTTTTCTTCTTTTTTTCATTCTTTTTTTTGTACTGTAAATGAAAAACACTATCGTGCGTATCGATAGAAAAAAAAAGATCTTAAAACGTCTTGTTTTCTTTAAATGTAAATCATGCTGTGGGTTATCTGTCGTATGGAAAGGTTAAGACTTTAAATTATCATTTAGTTTTTGTTGTGATGGCGTTGTGTTTAGGCTATTAACAGCGGATTGTTGTGAGATGCAATAAAACCAGTTTAGTGTATTTGTGCTAATTATATTGGTCAATAAAACGTAAGTGTCTATTAGTTTTACCTAGACTTGAGTGGCTTTTATTAATATACAATGTAGACTTAATTTCCGCACATAAATAGCGAAAAGATTCCTCTGTAATTTTTAAGGGGGGATGTATTAGTCGGGGAACTTGCATTTGTCGGTTGAATATGCAATTATAGGCCCAAAAGAAAAAAAACTGTGTAAAATCAGTGCATTTAAAAATGTACGTGGTGTCGAGTGGGGTTGCAGCATTCATACTTGCAAAAAAATAATTAGCCATTTTATTTCTGCCGTACTATCTCTAATATCTATAACTCAGTCTCTCATATTTCAGTCAGGTTGTGAATGGGTTAGCATGGGCTGTGTACCCATCACTTTTTCGCGTAATCTTTTAACGTGGCACATAATTCGGGCCTTTTTAGTATTGATCTTATCGCTTTTCACTCCACAGGATGGCTTGTAATTCATTACTGTTTTCAACATAGCTGAAATGTCTCTAAAAATTCATTCCAGTAGGCTATTCAAAACTGTACTGCATTGCTTATATTTTTTTCATTTTTGATTTCAAGCGTTATCAAGTTGGGATACAAATTAAAGCAATTCATTTTATTTGGACAAACTAAACAGAAAATGAAAGATCTTTTATGGACTTAAAAATAAATATTTATTAAATAATCTTAGTTTTGCTGAGTTTAAATGTAAAAATAATGAGAAATTCGTTAGTATTTAAATGTAGCTATGTTAATTTATCTTGATATATTCCGTTGAAATATAGTAGCTTATGACAAGATTTATTACAAAATAACCTTTACTAAACACGATTGTGAAAATACGTGTTATGGAATAAGTGTGTAAAGAGAGAAAAAGGCTGTGAAATCGGTCAGTCCATGTACATGTTTTTAAAGAATCAATTTGCTTGTGGTGAAATATAATCGTACTACCTCGCTTTTTGAAAGTTCTGATTCAGGCCACTCCTCTTTGTGTGTTATTTTTAAAAAGTGGCGCTTGAACCTGTTTGAAGCAACGTCATAGCCAAAGCAGAGACTAGGAGCTAGACACACAGGACCAAAATCTGCACGCGGTGGCCTTGCTAGTTTACAATGCTACACAGAGCGCTCCCATATGCAAATTAGTTTAAACTTCATTTTGACGTTTTTGTATTTTTCTAAATGCACAAGAATATATTAAAATTTAAATATTAAAACACTTAGCGTCTCTATTGATATCAGTTCTCGAGAAAAGAAAAACATGTACAGAAAATAAGGAATGTGTTTGATTAATTGAAAAATCGGCCTGACTTGAATGAAGATTACACAACGGCTTGCTAAGTGGGGGGCTGAGAAGCACAAAGGAGTGAGTCATTTTAGAGCATCAATCAAGTCCGGCAGCAATAGTCAATTGTACTTCTAATGTATAAAGTTGTACAGGCACTTAATAGCTATAGTGCACAAAAGCGTCACTGCAAAATATGTTTCAGCGGATAGTTTGTCCAAACGTAAATGAGAAGAAAGGCACTGGCCATCGTCTCAGCCTGACCATGACTTTGGAAAGGCACTTGAAAAGAGTAAGTGCAGAACTGCATTCAGGGACCATTATGTGACTGAACAGCAGAGAAAAATGAATGTGCACGCCTAAATCGTAGCATCCCGGCTGTCTCTTTCGAGATGCTGTCGCCTCCATGTCGCGAGGCTGAAAAGGTACTTTATTGAAGTTTGTGACAACTAAGAAAAGCAGAGTTCAATTTAGGGACACATTTTCTGTCCCATTAGTTTCGTTTCAGCCGGGTCGGCCGACCTCTCCCACCCCTTGACCCCACTGGCTCTCTCAACGTGTAGGCTACCTTCTGTGTGCACCCTCACAGGCTTCCTGGGGTTCCACCGGTGCTCTTGCTTCCATTGTGGGTTTTTGGTTTTATTGATGTGGCAATAGAAGAAGGACATCTGAATGTGTTTCTCTTTTGTTGCTTTGCACCGTATGCGAGATCGGTGAACTCTGGGACAAGGCTCTTCTGTAGCGTACGACCTTGTAACTTTTTCTTAAGGGGACATGCATTTTCGAGCTGTTAGTCTCAAATCAATGCTTCTACCGTCATCTAAATGGAATGATTGAATTTTTTTTGTTTTTTACATTTTTAATGTTATTTTCAATTAAGACAGAATAGGCATATTGTTATAAAACAAAATATCTAACAAAAGTGGGCGAAATATATGTTTCCATGTGTACAAACAGATTTTTGTTCTGAGTGTCTAATATTTTAATTGCAGGTTTTGTGTCAGTCAAACAGGTATGACAGCTTTTAAAAACACATTAAATTTTGTTTTGGTGAAACGAACAGCAGTGACATTTTTGAGAATGCTTTTCTCATAGGGGAGCGCTGCATAATGCTGAATGAATGACATTGTTTGATGGATTTCTGACATTCCAGGGCAGATGTAACGCAGTTTTTCTGTTAACAGAAAATAATAATAATAATAATAATAACAATAATAATAAAAAAAGGCTAGAAAATAAATCATGTTTGACTTGAAACTAATATGTTCATTCATAAACTAAACAAACTGGGGTGCGTTTCCCGTACAACGACGTAATTCGCTGATTAACCACCATAGTACGAAGCATCGTTATGGAAACGAACTAACTAGTCACGACTGTTTCCCGAAACCATAGTAGTCTACCTGTGTCGCAGATCCATGGTTCAAACTACGTTGGTTTGAACCGTCGTTCTTCTTCTTCTTTGATCTCATGGCTGATTGGAGTAACTTAGTTCTATTTTCTCTTTTCTTCGACTCGAATTACGCTTTTGAAATGACGTTACGTAGGAGTCGAGTAATAACGAATCATTAATTTGTTTTTCAATACATTATATACACATACGGAGTTAAAAATTTGCTCTTTTCTGATCACAATGTCAATAATTCCACAATTTCATATAAATATTATTTCTTATTTAATATGGGTAGGCTACTCAACCACAATTGAAAAAGATGGGTTTTGAAAACTGTGATGTACTTTTGTGGACACCTGTTGCTTATTTTGCTAAATTTTTCCTATTTAAGTCTTCTTGTCATTCTGCCATGTGTTAATGAAAATTGAACGAAAACCCAAATTTTCAGCATTTGGAGGCGGTGTAATATTACCAATAATAAACTCCAGCTATTCTCATAGCTGAAAAATAGCATTACAAATGCTGACAAAAAATAAAATCTGTGAAGAAATCACTCAAAAAATAAATGATGCTGGCTATGTATATGAACAAAGCCCAGAAAATCAGGAATAAGTGGAGGGACTTTGCAATTGTGACGAAACGGAGGCCTGCGGCACGTATAGAGGGAAGCAAACAAGACTGATGGGGTATCAGTTCAGTTCCTACTCTCCCTACAGAGGAAGAGAAAGTTTGGCCATCCTGGAGCCTATTGTAATGGAAGGATCCTAGGAGTTATACATGTGTATCAACCAGGCCATTGCCTTCAAAGTTCAGGCCTCCAACATCAGACCCTCTCCATTCTGGCCCTTCAACATCAAGCCCTCTCCTGCCTGGTCCTCTTACATCAGGCTTCATATCTTCAGAGGGCAATAAGAAGAAACAACGCTTTAAATTTAGTTGTTAGCTACACTGCATTATTATGCTGTTGGAAATTTATGGAGGTGGTGGGTGAAGGCCTGATGGGTGGGTGATGGAAGCACACATGACTCTTTTGTGTGGGCCACTTCAGCAGTTTGCAGGTGGCTGAAGAGGGTGCATGGCTTTGGTGATAGCTGGCTGCTGGGAGACAGAGGATATTTTCTTCACCCACCTCCTGACAGTGCAGCATCCAGCCATCACTGCAGTTTAAACCATTTCTTTAATCTGACATAACATCTGTTAAATATTTGGTTTATTTGCTGATATGCATTAAATGAACACTAAAAAATAATTTTGCAAACAGTGTATATATACTGTGTGTGTCTGTCTGTCTGTCACTCACTTATTTATACATTTTTGTTACTTTATTTTGGTACATTCATTTACTATAAAAATACTGTGATTTGAGAGTTAACATTTAATGTAAGTGAAAACCTCTAACACACTGTTTTACCAATATTGTTATATGACAAATATGTCTTTTGGAATGTTTTTACAAAGATAACTCACTCGATAAACTCACAGTTTCTTCGCACAAACGAAACAATGGCTGCGTTCTAATCGGCAAGATTAATGCTTTCAGAGGGCACTTCGAAGGGAGAATAATTGCGAGGGCCACGCTGCTATATAGTTTCAAACTGCATTTGTAATAAAAAATAAGGAAGGCGAAGTAGGTAACAAACTTAAACCACAACTTTAACTCTTTTAATTCACTCAGAGTGGATGGTGAAATCTTCTAAAGGAATAGGGCATAGGGTCGATAAATCCAAATAAAACACAGTCCAGGTGCGGCGCAATCAATGACTTCGACACAGCAAACTAACGACGAACTATGCCTCTAACCACAGGTGGAGAGCGAGCTGTAGTTCCAACGACACAAGTTTACGATGCAGTTTGCGAATGTTCGTTTGAACTATGGTTTCGGGAAACACCGATTCGTTGAACTACGTTGGACGGAACTTGCGACCATAGCTGGCTAACGATGCTTTTGGGAAACGCACCCCTGTATTGTTTAGAAGACAGGAAATACATATATGAAGTCATCGCAGGTGTTGTGGGGCCGCTTGACAACCAATAAACTTTCATACAAGTTTAATTTTCACCTGTATAAATATTTATTTTAAAAATAACTATTATGGGTTTAACCGAACTTATCTTGATTCCGTCTTATTAAAAATTATGTTTTACTTCAATAAACCTTTTTTCAATGAGTGTTGGCTCCTTAGAACATATTAATTATTTAATATGTAATTATTTAATTTCAACCTTTAGGTTAATTGTTTTGGTATTTGTTGAAAATTAAATTATATCTTGTGGCACATTACTTTAAATCTCTGTGCTGCAGTGCTTATAATATTATTTTATTTTGCTAATAAAGATGTAGGCCTAGTCTAATTAGGTGACGAGTACAAATAATTCAAAATATCCTAACTTTTCTAAATACTTTGTTATTAGAACAGTTTTAGCCTATATTAGAGTTTTACACAATATTTGACGATGCTATTTAAAAAAATAAACGATAGTTGCAAATACAGTAGGCTTTCTCCAATACCTCATAATTGATCCCAAGTTTCACTAGGCCCTGTTATCCAACAAATAACCCTCTAAAGATCGTCTTCGCTTATGTCGTACATTATTTAATGATGGCATTGTACCGTTTCCAAAGCCAGCATAGCTATGTCGTTTGTTATAAAATAAAATTTAAATAGGCTACAACTTTTAAATTACTATCTGTGACCTTACAAAAGGCCAACTACAAAAGTCGAAATGTCTACAGTTAATTTGTTGTGAGAAACAAATATTTAATTTAATTTTTAATTTAATTTAAAGGGCAATATATAAATTATTTATTTCTTATTTATAATCATTTAGAGTGATTATTATTTGTACATATGTGAGCCATATGTGTTTGTTTGTTTGTGTGTGTGTGTGTGTATATATACATATATATATATATATATATATATATATATATATACACACACACACATATATATATATATATATACACACACATATATATATATATATATATATATATATATATATATATATATATATATATATATATATATATATATATATATATATATATATATATAAATATATATATAAGATATTATACATGTGTCAATATAAGAATTCAGTAAATATTTCAGTAATTATAATTATAATATAATTCAGTTAATGCCAGCATTATACCAGATGCGATCTGGCTGTGGTTAACCTATAATAACATACTTGTTAGCTAGTCATAAAAATCATAGAAGGACACAGTGCAGGGATACAATTGCGGCCACGGCCCTGTGAACCGAGGTGTACGCTTCTTTCTGCGTCCATAAATCAAAAAAATGATTGAGGGTTTGCCCTGCAATACAAGTAGTGAGTGCCACGCTGCACAAAAACTGTTGTGCTTAGGCTTTTGAACCTGCCCTTGTAGGAAGAAGAGGAGGAAGAGACAAGCAGGAAGAGCAAGAAGATCATCACCTGTCTGCAGACACGCACCAAGCGCTTAACAGAAATGCATTCATTTAGTTAAACACAGGTGTGGTCGCAAATTCAATGTTTAAGAAATATAGTCTCCATATATTCATTATTTAAAATTGAAGAAGTTAAAAACTAGTAACAAATCATCTGTTTAAATTGGAATAAGTTTTTACAGCGCACCACTTTTTATATTTGAACAAATCTTTTGACTTATACATAATCATGGTGCTTTTCTTGTACAGTATTTCTTATATCTTAATGAAATATGATCAGCCACGTTTTACTATATCTTTCATAAAAAAAAGAAAAATAAATTTGTATTATAAGATGGGACCAATGTTGTTCTAATTGAAGTACTGAAGGCATTGTTATTTTGCCTTTTTATTCTAAAATGCATTTTTGTCAGTTCCTTTTGTAAGATAAGTGACTTCTCAAAGCAATTAAGTTAGTGATGAACGGTGTGTGTTCTTAGCATTGTTACGAGGTCCTCTGTGTAAACTGAGCTGTGGAGTTGAATCGGGGGTCACCATGTTATTTTCCAGAAATGTGGCAGTTCTAACACTGAATACCTGCTCGACACATGAAATACATAAATACAGCTCTTGTTCTAGAGATAAGTATTCCATGTTAGAGTCTAACCATGCCTTTGACTTTAGCACTTTTCGTGTTTGTTTTTTTCACATTTTATGCAAAGTGCGGAGCATGAGCGAAGAAATGTGTGCATTGCGCTCAACGATCTCCATTATCTTTGTTCTGATATCTTGCCCTTTAACCTTTACACTCAGTATGACCCCAAATGCAATGCTTAATGGCCACCCGAACTAAACCACACCGAGAGAGAGGGCACACAACAGAGAATAGCAAAATTTATTTTAAAACAAATACTTGCCAAAAACTCTAATAATAATAAATGATTATGATGATGATGATGGAACAAAATATTTGTCAAAGTGAAAAAAACCCACCATCAAAAGGTAGAAATAGCTCAGTCACTTTCAAATGTGTTATCATTTATATTAGTAAAGGAAAATAAGTTTGCCTGGGCTGCTACAACATCAAGAATTGTGCACTCAAGAAAATATATATATATATCACAAAAACACATTAAACAACACTCCTAATCCAGTCAGACGCAAAGCATGGTGGGAACTAGAAATATATTAGCTAGCCCATAAAGTTTGTGTGCTAGATGAGAAAACGCCTCAGCTTCTGATTAAGTGTAAAACAACTGGTAAAGGCAGAAACCCTACGCCTAAATACATCGTAAAACGATCTTACGAATCATCTTAGAATTATGGGCTGTTTTCCCAAAACACTGTAAATAGTAGCATGTAAATCGTCGTAGATCGACCAGTGTTCTGGAGAAATTGGAGCCCTTTCATCGTGAAAAGTCATTAGTCGCCTGCAGGACAAACGCAAAATTACAGCTAAACTTAAAAATTGCATGATTGCACTTTAGGAGTCCAATATGTGTCTTCATTATCAGTAACATATACATTTATGCCTATTTATGGGACATGCAAAGACTAATTAAATAAATAAACGATAACACAAAAGACGGTGTTACCAAATTAACATATATAGGCTATATATAGGCTATATATATATATATATATATATATATATATATATTCAGTTTGCAGTATTCCTGCACGATGTTTGTGCTGTGGAGATGAATTAGACTACTGAAGCTACTGGTGAAAGTTTGTCAATTAGTTCATCTGTGGATCTGGCTACCGCGCAAGTTCACCTTAACGAAGAACAACCTGCTCGCTGGTTTAAAAAGAGTCGTTGCTTGAAAAAAAAAGGGGGCGGGGGTAATTTTTATTCAGAATTTAGATGATTTTAAATAATGTGATACCGGGACATATATATATATATATATATATATATATATATATATATATATATATATATATATATACAAAAAAAAAAAAAATATATATATATATATTTATATATATATATATATATATATATTTTTTTTTTTTTTTTTTGTGTGTTTGTGGATTATTGAAGGCAAGATTGATGAGTGTCTGATGAAAGAGATGAGCGATCTTCTGACAACCAAAGAGAGTCACTTTCTGAATAGAACATCCATTATCTCTAAAAGTTCATGATTTTACCGAGTTACAGAATGCGTAACCTGTTTTTATCTAATTAACCTGTAGACTCTTACCCAGTCTCTGTCTATAAAGTCTCATTACAATGAAAAATTGGACGTATACTGGAACAGGGGCAGTTTGTTAAGAATGCAAAACTGAGAATGGTCGCCATATGGATGCATCTCCGTTTCTCTATATCTCTCTTGTTCTATCTCAGTTTTCCATACTTACATCTCAAGTTAACGTTTATAAATGCCACTAATGAGATAGAGAACTTAATGTAAGAGCAAAAGGACACACGTCAGAGACTTTCCTCATTTATAGTCCTAAATCTCAGACATCATTACAGGTCCCATGGCACGTATCCAAAGCAAACGCTTTTTTAAAGCTATCAGACAAACAAACAATAAATAAAGTGTACTAAACTCAGTGCGTTATTTTCACTGGTCACACTGGTTCATGTACCATTGTAGCCTAAAAGAAAGACTCTCTTTCTGCAACTGAGAAGTTCCCAGTGTCACGGTATAGATGTACAATTGTGTATTGAGGCTTTTGTCCAGTCCTCCGGGGTGTCTGCAATGTGTCTAAACATATGCGGTCATGAGGAGGTCACTAGACACGCTGCTGCGCCGCAATGATTAATGTCATCTTTTCTGAAGAGAAATAGCATTCGTAGATTAACGTTTTCTGTACAAACGTCCAATATATGCAAATATGCATATTCTAATGGAATAGAAGATTTCTAGTATGTCTTTTAAATCCTTGCAAAATCGGACAACTGTAGCTTGAGAGGAACAAAGAAGTCCAATGACTTTTACAAAATAATTAATGTTTAGATAAATCGCAATGAAACCGTTAGAAATAAAACTATCTTTTCAAAATCGGACAACTTAAACTCATGAGATCGGGTTATCTTATGAGCAACAAAGAAAAGTCCAATAACTTTTAGACAATCATTCGTATATAAAAAAATTGAAACTTTAGAAATGAAATATGAAACTACGCATTTCAACATAAATGCAAATAAGTGTCCTAGAAATACGAAGCAGCAGGTAGTATCATTTTGTTTTTTTGTTTTTATCTCTCTTGAATGTACAGAATACATAGGTAGGCTATACTTAATGTGGCACAGGTGCCAGGAAGTTATGAAGTCAACCTGACAACAGACAACTTTATAGAAACTGTACCACGTGTGAATTGTATTCATATTTCAGGTTTCCTAATATTATAAATGTTAAATAGTGGACTGGATTCATGATTTCATGACAATGTTGCACCTTAAAGTAAAACAATGTAAACAATATACAGTCGACACTAGGTCGAATTCATTTCATCTCTCTAAATTTCAGTCGTTTTATTTAGGTTCAGATTGTTTATAGCACCGAAGATATAATTCTAATCTTTGCTCTTCAGAGACAAGCCCATTTGTATGCATCGTTATATCAACAACATCCTCAGCTCATTAAAATCCTTTCCTGGATTTACTCTGTTATCTGTCCTATATGCCTAAAAAACCATTAGGCTATTACTACTGTTTATTAAAGAAATTAATCCGTTGCGATTAAAAGATGATTTTATGAAATGCAAAATGTCTGCTTGTAGATTTGGATATGGACATAGGCTATCCTTCATACCAAAGAAAGAAAAAAAGAAAGAAAGAGAGAGAGAACTATTGACACAGTGTCTATATTTGTTAAAAGTTTTAAAATCTTTTTTTTTCCTCTCCAAAATGTTAGGTTATGTCTTCAAGCGTTGGGGTGGTAGAGAAAGCAACAGACAGCTGTATGCACCGACCCTTTGTGCATTCCATTAATTTGTTTATTTCCAACATTTACCTCATTGCAGTTTTTATTCTCTTAAGAGAGCCTGTTTTTTCATGAAATGGTTAAAGCGATGCTATTATCGATGTTTTATTCAGCTGTTTGTGTCAGCAACCACAAGAGCGCAGAAGGTAGGGAGGAATTATAAAAGGGTTGACACCCAGAGCGACCGGCGCGCTTTTGTGAGAGAAAGAAAAATGATTTATTGCCAGCAACGTGGTTCAAACAGAGTTCACTGAGAATTGTAGTGTACCGGCGGAGGCGCTGAGTTATGGTCTTGCTGAGCCACTACATCAAAGATTCCTTTTCAGATTTAGTGAATGGACCCAGCGGCATGAGACAAGGGAACAAACTTACTTTAATTAGAAAATTCCCAAGAACACAGGCGACTTTCAAACAATAAGGGAAGAGTTTGAGGTGCAAGGGGGACATAAAACCTGGAGATTAATAATAAACTCCCCTATAGCTTCCACCACCACTTCCCAAAATATTAATAGTAATAAAATAAAAAATATGCATCGAAATTGTTTAAGTAGCACTAATTCATATGTGGTTATGGAATGAGTTCACTTGCGTTCCTTGCACACTCGGGCGCTGTAATCTTTCATGTTAATAGCGCTGGAGCTCGGCAGAAGCCGGACTTGTAATATGCATAGTGAATGCTTCTATTTGACAAGACTTGTGACAGCAATTCACTGAACTCAAAATAACAAATCGTTTTTAGAAAAAGATTGATTTTAGCCTTACAAGCGGAGTAGGCCTATAGCCCAATGGCTCCTTGATATTCTTCATTAATAAACAGTATGGTTATGATTTGACTAGTTAAACCATTCGAAATTAAATGCAAGGTTTTTAAACTGCTGTCATTTTACACGTCATTGTTTTAATGCAGTCCAAAGCACAATCTTAATATGTGCGAGGACTGAGATGACCATTTTTCAAAAACATACCTGGCCATATTGGCAGGCCCTTTATTGTCTCAGAAAATAAATGAGAGCTGTGTAGGCTATTATTATTAAGATTCACTGAAGAAGAAAAAAAAAATCCTTGCAAGAAAAAGAAAGTGAATGGTTGAGGCTATCAATCTTTGTCTTCGAAAAATTCGTTAGACATGTTATTGATAGTACTGAGTGTCTGAGTAAATACTCAAACAAGACACTGTGGAGAGTAAATGAAAAGGGACTAGTCCTTGGTTTTTAGTCATTGTGCACAATTAATTACTAGTGCGAGACAACTGTCCACAGTTTATGTAAAGGAAGGGGTGATGTTTATATGTTCATTTGAGACTGGGGAAACTAACTTTTTTAAGCATGACTGGTTTACATATTATGTTTTCGGCAAGACGGCGTTTTAATTAGCAACTGGTTAAAAACGAATCGCACTGTGTCTATAGGTGTCTGGGACAAACAGTGATCTGGACAGGTTGAGCACTAAATAACGTTCTTGCCTCTACCAGCTGAGCTTTATGACGTCAGAGGACAAATGCTAATTCTATTGCGAGTAGAAAGGTTTTGAGATCAATTTGTTATTATTTAAAATTACTTTAAAAAAAAGTTACCCAACTCCAACAAGATTCAAAGACTTTACCATTGCCCTAAAAATCCGGGCTGTTCCTGCTCTGGGGTGCGTTTCCCAAAACCATAGTTGCTAACCTGTTAGCAACTTAGTTGGTTGGCAATAGGAAATTGCATTGCAACCAACTATGGTTTTGGGAAACGCATCTCAGCGACTATTTTCTGACACTGTCAGTTAACTGGAAAAATAAACTAATTTCACAAAGAAAAAAAAATCATTTCACTAAGATTATTTTTTGACATGCATTGACAGTAGCTATAGGTACAGCTCTGACAGCCAAAATCCATTTGTTTGACCACACCCATTGATTATCTTCAGGTCTTTTTCGCCAGGTATAAATGAGCAGAAATCTCAAAACGCGCCGGAAATTGTTTAGAAACGCCAGTAGAATTGGACATCGACGTGTGTGGCTATTTCTTTCACCGCGCAGAAACGTTGTTTGTTATCCTTTTTACAAAACATGACGATAAAGACAATGTATGTTACTGAAATAGTTTATTAATAAAAAGGCATTGCTAAAACATCTATACATGGTTGTTAGCGAAAGATTAAGAAGATTTTCTTTAAATAGCTATGTATTTTAAAAGGTCAATGCACGTATGGAGCGGTTGTCTCAAATGTAAAGCGTTACAGGAAGAATTATTTAACCATAAACCAAAAAAGTCGATTTTTTTTAAAATACCTACCACAAGAAGACTGAAAAGTCAGTCAGGGTTTCAAACACTGTATTATAAAACGTTATCACGGAAATGAAGTCTGTATTCTGCAATCCATTGTAGCAAAACTAAGGAGATGCGATCCCAGATATGCATGTCTTTTTTCTGTCCAAATGGGTCTCTTTCTCCCTCCCACCTCCCAAATCACGCTCTCTCAACTCTGTCAGCAAGGTAACGGGGTAATGTTTGCGCCTTGCTCTTGGGTGTTCGTCTGTCCACAGGATAATCATTCGAAATCGCAAAATAGTCGAAGAATGCGGAGGAAAACGGAATCCTCGTTTGGTTGCTTTCTAGCACTTAACAACTCAAACAGCGATTGCGCGAGGCTATTGGAGGAGGCCATCACGTGACTACATTGTTTACCTCTGTTGGAAAACAAAGACAGCAGTGAGTGTACTTTAATGTCTTTCCTACACCTTGTGTGATCGATTATCCAACCGGAGTGGTCAGGGCGGGTAGAGATGCACAATAATTCGTTTCACAAATTTCTTATTATGCTTACTTGAACAAGACGTGTTGCAATAAATCTCATGTTTGTTCTATTGAGCAACATTTGTCCCCTTGTGCTCTGCAGGAGAGCAGTTTTGCATGGAGACAACATGCTGAAGAAAATTCATCAAAACATTATGAAGGCCATATGTGGAACTTTTTAAAAAACTCTCTCAACCTCCCTATTCATTCTCTGCTGGTGTCAACCAGTCCACTAATGAAACGACAAACTCATGGGACCAGGCGAATGCAACGGAAAGAGACGAAGGGTGCAAGCAGTCAGCTTCCTGCTTTCCACCCAAGTAGCCTTGGATGAGAGAGACACATACACCTATAAACTTCAGCTCCATAAACGTCATGGAATTAGGTGAGAGAACTCGTTCTTGGAGTAAATTAGATATTTTGAGTTGTATTGCTAAGAAATACCCAGTTAATCTTTAGTAGTAATGAATAACAGCTGTGTCAGATTTGGTTTCATGTTGATGTGATTTGTCACTTAGACACTGATGTCAATGACAGACGTCATTGAGAACTACAGTTATTAATCAATTATTAGTGTTTTCCTTCCTTCTTACATAGAAAATGAACCCCTAATTACAGGCAACATTTCACTCTTGACTAATAAAGACTGTTAATTTCCACAAAATGCATGTAAGAATTCTAAAACAAAAGTTTCACTGTGTTCGGTTAAGGTAATTAGTTCAAATATTTTTATCAGTCCAGTATACCAGTGTGAATGTGGACACATGACTATAAAAAACACAAAATGGGGGAAAATATGACTGTATGCTCATTGACGAAAACACAATTACAACATATATAAGTTTAGCGATTTTGTTATGCTATCTAACAGTACTTCTACTGTGTGAAAATATGTCCTTTTCAAGTAAAAAATGCATAAACTGCATACAAGGAAAAAAGAAGAGAACTTCTAAGAAAAGTAATATTTTCTAGATACAGCCAGTTGTTCTGTGAACTTGATTAAGTTTAAACTTTTACTAAGGAACGGGATAATAATAATATAAAAAAATCTACAGTGAAATTTTTATATTGTCTGAGGCTATGCTTTTCTGGGTCACACATAAGACTGCGTCACTTGTTTTAGCCTAAGTCAAATTCATACATTCACACTAGAGAAGGAAAAAAATAAGAACTTTCGTTGATAAGGAGGGCAACGGGTGAAAAAAAAAATACACACCAAAATCATTAGTAAACAAACCACAGAAGAAATCATATGAAATGGATAATTGACTTAGTGATTAGTCTACCAACAGTGGTCTGCCCACAGACAGTGTGCTGGATTCTCAATACACTGATTTATCACTTTGGGTTTAAACTTGCAGCTACATACTGTAGGCATAGGCATCAGAGAAATTCACTCTGACATTATGCTGTACAACATGGTTAATACTCTAAACCTGAGCATCAGTCTATGTTTGACAGATCTTAGACCTGGTGTACTTTAACACTTCTATATCTGAATGTTTTCCAGTTGATTCCAGGTACAGCAGTGGTGAAGTACAGGATAGCAGCTGTTCCAACAGTGAACAGGCATGTGCAGCATTCACCTCGTCCCAGCTGCTCGAGCTGGAGAAGGAGTTTCACTTCAGCGCTTACCTGTGCCACAACCGGAGGCTTGAAATGGCTGCCTTTCTGAAGCTCACTGAGTGCCAGATTAAAATCTGGTTCCAAAACCGTTGTATGAAGTATAAGAAAGTTCACAAAGAAAAGTCAATGGCAAAGTCCTCTTACTCCTAGCTGGAAACAGGTAACCAGCCCTTTGTGATTAGTGGCAGCACAGAGGATTCCCCAGTGCCATTAAAGTTCCAGTACCTCTATGAGAGAACATCAATGTCTGGTATGAACTGTGCGGAGAGCCATTGGTTAAACAGGAAGTCCAACAATCAGGATCTTCTGCTTTCAGAATTCGGCTCTCAGCACTAAAATATCACTAAAGCATGATTCAATGACTGAATTCTCTTCGATAACTGAAATACAAATTCTCCACAAAATATGTGCATGTTCTGTCAATGACCAGTTTTTCCACCCATTATAACTCACTGACATGACTTATATTTAAGGAAATTGAAGATTTATTTCCCTTAGATAACGATTTATATGAAAATGAAATTTCAATAGCCATATTTGCTCTAAACCAGATTTCATGTTATCAGCTAGAACATGGTAAATCAGAGCTAGTCTCCACTGTGCATAAACTGCTGTAGTAATATATTTGCAAAGCACCAAGATTTTATTGCGCATGGATGCAGGCTCACTTGTACAAGTTTATCTCTTGGGCACAGAAAATACCATTTAAAAAGGGCAGTCAAGACTTTGAATGGTCATTAACATCCCCTCAACTTTTGTAACAACATATTTTTATTGCTCTCAGAATGATATGTTATTTTTCCCACAGAATGTGCTGAAACTTTTAACTTGGAATGTTTTTGATTATAATGGCCAGAAATGTTAAAATATTCAAACCATGTTGAATTCCAAAGACTTGTTCTCTTATTGACAATGCTCTACTCTGAGTTTGACTTTACACAAAGTTCTGTTTTCCTGTTGATACTGAAAGTATACTGAATTCATGATGTTTTGACTGACAAATGAATAAAGCAACAAAACAGGATTAATTGCAAAAGTCAATGTCAGAATTCTTGCTTTGATAATGTTTTGATTTGATTTGACCTATTCATGTAGACTAAAGTGTGAACAAGAAGGAGCTGCAATGTAAAATATGTTTATATTTCTAGATCTAGCTACTTTTATATTAATTTGGTCATATCAGATGAAAAAACATGCATTTTGAAACAGCAAAGTGGTTGCTTAAAATCTAATTAAATCTCCCTGGATAGTTAATAAAGGCGACTGTATTGCATGTAAATGACAATGTTGTCATTCTTGTTTTTTCAGATCTTCTTTGTTAGTTTGGTTAAAAATAATAATAAAACAGCTGAGAACAACTGAGAGTGAATCTTAATTTAGCTTTAAGGTGCATCTGTGGATTTTATTTTGATACTTTTTGAATTAGGCAATACTGTACTTTGTATTCTTAAAACATAACCTTACATATATGCCTTCCTCCGCCTCCCAAACTCCCAACATTAATCATTTAGACAAGATGCTCAGAGAGAGAGAGAGAGAGAGAGCAGCTTCACAACCGCTCAACCCGCTGGGCCTAATGACAAGCAGTGAACTTCTCTTCCAGCCTGCCAACATGCTCTTCTCCAGTACGGGAGCTGAAACACAGATTTGAAGAAAACTTATTTTTTTTCTTTTTGTTTTTTTCCAAGTATTACATTTGAGAACAACTGGACTGCAGCAACGTTAGCGGTGAAGACGCCAAGGCTTGTGGGCACCGGCCCTGGCAGGGTGGGCAATAACTCATTTTGATTAATTATGTTTAATTAGGACGTCGCCGTGTGTCATTTTATAAGCTAAGCACGGAACAGCAAAATCTACCTTTTCAAAAATATTAACTTCAGCTGAAATTTAACAAATTGAGCAATTTCAGTTTGGCCAATCTCAGTCATTCTGCATAAATCAATCTAGACCCAATACAATTAGTAGCCTAAATTTGGAGCCTTGAGTGGTTCTCAACCATGTTCCTAGAGGGTTTGAAACCACTGGTTTAACTAATTTCAGAACTATCAGCAACACTGCACAATTAATCATAGGTTTAACTATATTCTCAACCTTGTTTCCGTTTATAGATTAGATTTATAGAATGCAGCATCTGTAATCAAGAGGATGGAAATAGCCTTTCATTCCATTCATTCTGATTACAGGAACAAATGATTCTGTAATGAATCGTTGAGGCTAAATCACAGAGCTAAATAAATAATCTGATACTGTAATCGCAGATAAGTGTGTGAACATATACTAGTGGCCGTGAGAGAATGGAACACCGTCTGTGCTGCACTGCTGAACTTACCATTCATCACCATGTGGCAGTGTTCCATATGCAAAATAGGAGTTGGCCTCCCGGTGGCCCCTTTAGTGCAACTAAACGGAATGCTGAGTGCTTTGCTGTATTTAAACTGGATCTAGCATACCAGCTTACTTAAACAGAATATAACACTTCTAAACAAGCAGAGAATATCAATTTAAATGCTCTCAGTAAATGATTGTATGTCTAGTACATGTATTTAGTATTTATACAAATAAAAACATAATAAATAATATTTTAAAATACATTTACATTTAATCATTTAGCAGACGCTTTTATCCAAAGCGACTTACAAATGAGAACAATAGAAGCAATCAGACCAACAAGAGAACAACAACAGCATACAAGTGCCATGACAAGTCTCAGTTAGTCTAGTACAGAACGCATAGCCAGGTTTTTTTTTCTTAATGAAATGAAAAGACAAGAAAAGAAGGAAAAGTGCTAGTATTAGTTGGTTAAGTGCTGGCGAAAAAGATGAGTCTTTAGATGTTTTTTGAAAATGAGTAAAGACTCAGCTGTTCGAATTGAGATTGGGAGGTCATTCCACCAGCTGGGCACAGTCCAGGAGAAGGACCGTGAGAGTGATTTTGAACTTCTTTGGGATGGTACCACAAGGCGTCGTTCACTTGCAGAGCGCAAACTTCTGGAGGACACATAAGATTTAACCAGTGAGTTTAGGTATGTTGGTGCCGTGCCCGTGGTCGTCTTGTAGGCAAGCATCAGTACCTTGAATCTGATGTGAGCAGCTACTGGTAGCCAGTGTAACCTGATGAGGAGAGGAGTAATGTGAGCTTTTTTTGGCTCATTGAAGACAACCCTCGCTACTGCATTCTGGATCAATTGCAGAGGCTTGATAGTCTGCAATTGAATACATATTTTATAAAAATGTAAAAATGTTTATATTTAATATGTATCATTTAATATATAAATATATATGCTTTAAAAATATAAATATATAATAAAATTATATATATTATATAGATTTTTTTTATAATGTATTATACAGAAATATACACATTCTTATACACACACACACACGCTCCCAAAAAATAAAATCAATAAAAAAATAATTATTATTCTCTGCATTTTTCTATTTGATAAATTGTTTTTTCCTCTTTTGACATGACATTCAGCCAACTATGGTGACCCATACTCAGAATTCTTGCTCTGCATTTAACCCATCCAAAGTGCACACACACAGCAGTGAACACACACACACACACAGCAGTGGGCAGCCATTTATGCTGCAGCGCCCGGGGAGCAGTGCCTTGCTCAAGGGCACCTAAGTTGTGGTATTGCCAGCCCAAGACTCGAAACCACAACCCTAGGGTTAGGAGTCAAACTCTCTAACCACTAGGCCACGACTTCCCCAGACTTTTTGGACTCTGCTTTTGGATAAAAGCATCTGCTAAATGTATATATATATATTCTTATATGCTCCTGGATATTACCTTTCTGCATATGTTATAAATAATGGATACACAGCATACATACTGTACATATAAATAAATAGATTATGACATAATAACACACACTCACTCACTCACACACACACACACACACACACATATTTATATCTCAATGTCTAAGTTGGATACGGCCTTGCATGAACCATTTATCAAGATTAATTCATATGAATTATGAACAATGACTGAATTATTGTAACGAGATAAATTCAGTAATTGAAGTTCAAAGGGGCATGAGAGGTTCACGCACTTGTTATTAGATTGACCACTGAGCAACATTTTATAATAGATGTCTTGCAGTGCTTGTGTGATGCAGCCCCAGATGGGAAATCAGCCTGTAAACTAAGAAGGATCCAGATCTAATTCAAACAAAGCACTGTATGAGCTTTAGTTCACGGTAAAGAGAACAGGACAACGAGTCCACTACATTCCTAAATCCATCATTGAGCTCAGTATGTAATTAATTTGCAGAAAATCGGCTGCAGAGAAATTCCTCTTTGTGTGTTCAGGAGAAAAAGATTTACTGGACTAACTTGAAGAGAGAAGAAGAGAGAGAGATAGATGGAGGCTGTGTTGGATTCTTTACATTCTTGTGTGCATGGCCTGACCAGCTATGATTTACGAGCACATTAAGGAGCATTACACGACCCCTGGCAAAGATCACAGAGGATGAGAGAGCTTGCTCTGGCCACTCACACAATAAAAAGTCCTATTTTTAGGCATTTAAAACCACACAGAGTGCACAGCGTAAACTCTCCACACTACATGACTGAATTGATCCAAAGCTGTCTTTGATATAATTCAAGTACCTCTTCAAAATGATATATTTGGGCAAACAATGACAGATATCCATCTTTCTTTCTGTTATTTAAATACTACAAATGATTTCTGGAATCACAAAAGTAATACTAAAATTATAATCCCAACTCCAGAAAGGTTGGGATGTTTTGTAAAATGAAATAAAATGTAGAAATAAAATTTAGAATCTGTGATTTGTTAATTCTCTTTAACCTTTACGTAATTGACAAAAGTTCAAAGAAAAGATTTCCAAAGTTTGCACTGTCCAACTTAAATGCATTTTGTAAAAATAAACAAATTTTGATTTTGATGACTGCAACACACTTCAAGTAAAGTTTGGACAGAGGCAAAATAAAAGTGAAAATTTTATTGAACATCCAAATTAAACTTTTGAAACAGTTCACATTAAGCAGGTGAACTGGTAATAGGTGAGAGAGCAAAGCTGGACCATGGCTCATCATTTTGTGCCAAATTCATGAGAGAAGTGTAAAACAAATCAAAAATAACATTCCTCAATGCAAAATTACAAAGAATTTAGGTCTTTCACCAACTATCATACATAACATTGTGAAAAGATTCAGGAAATCCAGAGAAATCTTAAAAAAGCCCATGTTCAGTTCGTGTTCCTTTTATTATAAGGGCTGTACAGCTATTATGTTGGTCTTTAAAATTGAATTAAAGAGGCATGGTTTATTCAGCGAATGCGCTGTAAATCAGTTCAGTTCGGGAACGGCACAGTGAAAGTAGTGGTCCTGCATCTCACTTGTAAAGCAGCAAAATAAGGTGAAGTCTCTGTCTGCAGCACCTTCACTTTGTGACCTGTAGGAGAGAATATTGTTATCTTGATTGGTCGTGGATGAGGATTAATTATCCCAAACTTCTTGCGGAAGTTTTGTTTGTGATTATTCTTTAATGTGCGTCATTGGAAAATGTGTGTTTCATTTGAGTGTTCATTATATTATTATCATGCCATTTTTTCACTGTTTAACTTGATGATCTGCTTCTGCATTATATTTATGTAATATGAGTGTGTAGTTACCTGATTTAGAGAGATAATAGTGATGAACATGATCGCCCATTATGTGACTGTAATGACTCAGCATTTCTATTGTGTAGCTAGTGTTCATCACACATTTATGCAGTTTTCTGTTACTGATTAAGTTTATTTTGTCTATTATAGAACCACTTTCGAGAGTCATACAAATCAACAGGATAAATATTCAGTAATACACATATAAATGGTAAAATGGTAAATTTAATACACATATACTTGTATACACTGGTATTTGTCATCTCTGAGAATTCCTTGTGCATCAGAGGACCTGGGACTGCAGCCTAAAGACCAGTTTCATATCGCTATCCTGACAAAGGACATCTTAAAGGAACTGTAGAGACCAACACAGACTGTTACAGCTGTTTTTGACTACGTAATTGTGAAACCAGCTGACAAATGTATCCTTAAAGCTTGCATCTGTCGAAATAATTCCTTTATTTGTTTAATGTTTTGCTTACACTCTTTATATGGATGTTTTCTTTGCATTTTTAGGATTTCTTTGACTATGAATATGCACACAGTATATATGATTATTGCTATTCAACATCTTAAAGGGTAAATTAGTACAACTGACTGCTCTTCATTTCTCTCATGGTCATTGGACATCCACTGTGGTAATCGACCCTCTGAGACGGATGGCACCATAATATTAATTGGTGCAAGACATGCAGATGCAGATGCTATAACCGTCTCAGCAATGATGTCCAGATCAAGAGAGAAAATGGTAGAGAGTGACATGGTCCGGCCACATAGAAGTGCTCGACAACCACTGTATCTTCAGGACTATGAGGTTAGTTATCCTCAGAGACATCTTACATTCGCAGATGAGCAGGTTGATGCTGTAACAAATGTTGATGTTCTCTCTTGTATTCGTAAAGCAGAGCAAGCAATTGCAGCAAGATGTGAATTTTATTTCAGCGATAATTGCTAGTTCACCTGTGTTAGCTCCACTACAGGTTTCGTCACCTCTGCAGTGTTCTTTTGGTGTGGAAGATGAAGAATGGCTTCTGGGATGTTGACCACACCTCAGGATTATCAAAATCCTGTCCAGTCTGAACATGATCTATCGGTGGCCCCTAAGGATGAGTCCCTGCACACGTTGTGATAGTCGTCAAGATCTCATTGAGGATCTTACTAATCTACTAAAGAGAGTAGGCTGACTGAGTGATAGCCAATTACATTCAGGTTACATTCAAATAAACCCCCTAAGGCCTGGTTCACACCGGACGCGGAAGCGGCGCGGAAAGGAAAATCACGCGCGGTCCGGCACCTGCCTGTTCACACCAGACGAGTATTCTCTGCGGTGGTCGACAAACGCTTCTGCTCAGTTGTTGTTTATTCAGAGCACATCATGGGTAAGTAAATAACCTCATAAAATGAATACACTATGTTTCTGTAACCAAGAAGTTATGAAGTTGTTGTTTTTTTTCATCTTTCTAGTCAGTTTAGATACACAAATATGATCGCATTTGTCACTCGCTGTATTTTAATTTGAAAATTGCTTATATTTTGACAATTGACCGGATTGTCTCGTGTTTCTTGGTGTGACTTCCTGCCGGAATTGACGCGGATCGCTCGCAGCTCGCGCAAAAAATAGACCAGACGCCGAAACTGGCGCTCACGGCGCAGGCCGACAGTGTGAACGACACCATAGGTTAACATGGGCGCCGAAAGGAAGCGGCCTCCGTTCCGCGCCACTTCCGCGTCCGGTGTGAACCAGGCCTAATAGTGGGAATAATTCTCCACAGCATGTTCCTGGCCATACTGCTTATGTTCCATGGTTTGCAGCAGCGTCTGTCTGATTCTCTTTATGGTCAGTCTGATGATGCCATATTGTTGCGGTTTAATCCACTGTTTCACACCCCTCAAGATTTAAGATGTTTACCTGCAGATGCGCATACTTGTCAATCACATCCAGAATATGGGCCTGTTAAAAATCTTCATGATCCACGCTTTGGGGATTGAATGCTTTCTTCACAGAAAACTGCCTTACTTGATCATTCTTGCCCTTATCTTCAATGGAACTAGAGAACTGACTGCTATAATGGGAATGAACAGATGTATCTGTCTGATCACTCATATTTATTTTTGGATCAAGATCCTAACCATCCCTGGCACCCATTGCCAGTGTAATATCGTGGGTCTACACCCATAATCCCGGATTTCATTCATGATGATCCACAAGAGTTCGCCAGACTTAAGCTTGGTTTAGACAATATTCTGCCTTATGACATTTCTGAATCTTTTAAGTTTCAAATACTCATGGATCATTTGAAATTGTAGGATGCCTTACTTGTTGCGAATTCTTACAGTCACAGTCATTCTCCCTTTAGTGACACTATGCGAGCACTTACTGACATGTATGGGCAACCACATCAGTTGGCATTGCAGCGGATAGCCAGGTTGATGGATGGATCCAATATCAAAAGTGGTGATGTCAAAGATTTCAAGGCATCCCCTCTTCGTGTTCATGCCTTAGTTGGAATGTTGAATCAGTTGGGTAGACCAGGTTGAACTGAGCTGCAGTGTGGTTCTCATATATCTCGCCTCTTAGCTAAGCTGCCTTTCAACCTAAGAGCCAACCTAAAATAAATTTGTTAACCCTCTTCAGACTCCGATTCTTACTCTGCTTAATTTGGATGACTGGTTTGAATATGAGGTTCGTTTGCAGGTGGAGGGAACTCAGTACTGTACCTACCCAGATCATGATGCGCTTAATCCTAAAGATAAAAAGACAGGATTTATGGATTGAAAGGTGACTACTGTTCTGCATGGGGGAGAGCAGAAGGGAGTGTCAGCAGAGAACTCAAAGACAGGGTCACTGTCCTCAGATAAGGTGCAGAAGAAAGCCCAAAGGGTATTGTCCTTTCTGCGATTCCATCCAGCATAACATGAAACAATGTTCGAACTTTAAGCTCTTGACCAAGGAGCAATTAAAAATTGGATCGAAATGGGCCACAGATGCTGGAGATGTGGACAAAGTCATCAGACCTCAAAGTGTACCTTGAAAGCTAACTACAAGAGATGTGATAGGAGACATCTTGAAGCTCTTCTTGATGTTAATGCCAACTCTGAATCTAGCAGTAAAGGTAACATCAAAGAGGCAGAAGGGAGTGCACATCTAGCAAGTTCCACTTCCCAGACTTTGTGCTACTTAATTTAAGCTGGGTTGTGATTCGGAATGATGACAAGTCGCTAGAGACCTATGCGTTACTGGATGATGGATCTGAGAGAACGATTCTGCTGCATGAGGCAGCCCAACATTTAGGCCTTCAAGGTACATTTGAAAACCTAGCCCTTTGCACTGTGAGGCAGGAGGTTCAGACCATCCATGGATGTTCAATGTCCTTCTCTATAGCTTTTGGCAGATCATGGCAGATCATGGCAGACCTGGCAGATCATTCCAAATTCATGAAGCCTTTCTGACAAAAGAGCAGGGTCTCATCCAACATACTTATCCCATCACTGATTTGCAGCAAATATATCGCAACCTTAGAGATCTGCCCTTACATGATATAAATCAAGCACAACCATTAGTGTTTATGTGAGGATTTCCAGTCAGGATTTAGACCGTATCATAGTACTGAGACTGCTCTCCTTAGAGTTACAAATGATCTGCTCTTATCATCTGATCGTGGGTGTATCTCTCTATTAATTTTATTGGATCTTAGTGCTGCGTTTGACACAATTGACCACAACATTCTTTTGCATAGACTTGAACACTTTGTTGGTATTAATGGAAGTGCATTAGTATGGTTTAAATCGTACTTATATGACCGACACTTATATGACAAGATTCGTAAAGCAGAGCAAGCAATTGCAGCAAGATGTGCATTTTATTTCAGCGATAGTTGCTAGTTCACCTGTGTTAGCTCCACTACAGGTTTCGTCACCTCTGCAGTGTTCTTTTGGTGTGGAAGATGAAGTATCTTCCACACTAATGGCTTCTGGGATGTTGACCACACCTCAGGATTATCAAAATCCTGTCCAGTCTGAACATGATCTATTGGTGGCCCCTAAGGATGAGTCCCTGCACACGTTGTGATAGTCGTCAAGATCTCATTGAGGATCTTACTAATCTACTAAAGAGAGTAGGCTGACTGAGTGATAGCCAATTACATTCAGGTTACATTCAAATAAACCCCCTAAGGCCTGGTTCACACCGGACGCGGAAGCGGCGCGGAAAGGAAAATCACGCGCGGTCCGGCACCTGCCTGTTCACACCAGACGAGTATTCTCTGCGGCGGTCGACAAGCGCTTCTGCTCAGTTGTTGTTTATTCAGAGCACATCATGGGTAAGTAAATAACCTCATAAAATGAATATCTATCTTATCATCTGATCGTGGGTGTATCTCTCTATTAATTTTATTGGATCTTAGTGCTGCGTTTGACACAATTGACCACAACATTCTTTTGCATAGACTTGAACACTTTGTTGGTATTAATGGAAGTGCATTAGTATGGTTTAAATCGTACTTATATGACCGCCATCAGTTCGTAGCAGTGAATGAAGATGTATCATATTGATCACAAGTGCAGTATGGAGTACCTCAAGGCTCAGTACTAGGGCCGCTACTCTTCACGCTTTATATGTTACCCTTGGGAGATATAATCAGGAAACATGGTGTTAGCTTTCACTGTTATGCTGATGATACTCAGCTCTATATATCTTCACGGACCGGTGAAACACACCAATTTGAAAAACTAATGGAATGCATAGTCTATATAAAAAACTGGATGACGAGTAATTTCTTACTGCAAAATTCTGAAAAAATCCTTTTACATTATAATCCTCTACGTCCGCTATGTTCTAAAAAAAAACTCAGGCAATTTGATAATACCTAGAATATCAAAATCAACGGCGGGCGGTAGATCCTTTTCCTATTTGGCGCCTAAACTCTGGAATAACCTACCTAACATTGTTCGGGAGGCAGACACACTCTTGCAGTTGAAATCTCTCTTTAACCTGGCTTACACATAACATACTAATATGCTTTTAATATCTAAATCCGTTAAAGGATTTTTAGGCTGCATTAATTAGGTAAACTGGAACCGGGAACACTTCCCATAACACCCTATGTACTTGCTACATCACTAGAAGAATGGCATCTACACTAATATTTGTCTTTTTCTCTCTTATTCCGAGGTCACCGTAGCCACCAGATCCAGTCTGTATCCAGATCAGAGGGTCACTGCAATCACCCGGATCCAGTACGTATCCAGACCAGATGGTGGATCAGCACCTAGAAAGGACCTCTACTGCCCTGAAAGACAGCGAAGGCCAGGACAACTAGAGCCCCAGATACAGATCCCCTGTAAAGACCTTGTCTCAGAGGACCACCAGGACAAGACCACAGGAAACAGATGATTCTTCTGCACAATCTGACTTTGCTGCAGCCTGGAATTGAACTACTGGTTTCGTCTGGTTAGAGGAGAACTGGCCCCCCAACTGAGCCTGGTTTCTCCCAAGGTTTTTTTCTCCATTCTGTCACCGATGGACTTCATATACAGCGATATTGTTGACTTGATTGCAAATAAATGCATAGACACTAATTAACTGAACAGAGATGACATCACTGAATTCAATGATGAACTACCTTTAACTAGCATTTTGCATTATTGACACACTGTTTTCCTAATGAACGTTGTTCAGTTGCTTTGACGCAATGTATTTTGTTTAAAGCGCTATATAAATAAAGGTGACTTTGTTGGTTCAGACTATTACCATTTGATCACACCTGTGGAGCCTATGATGTTGGGACCTAAAGGAGCACCAGCAGCTGTGAATATGAGACTTGGGTGGACATTGCAAAGTCCATCAAGGTCCCTATGTCCTCGTCTCCAGCCGCAGGAATGTTTCTTTGTTTCTTGTGGGACACAAGATTCTGAACTCTTTAACCAGGTTGAAAAGCTGTGGAAACTGGACATCCTGCCTTATTGGTCTGATAAGGTCGTCACATGCTCAGGTCAAGATGCAGAAGGCCTCCACATTCTGGAAGACAAGACTATAAGGGTCAATGTGGATGGAGTCAATCGATACGCTACCCCATTGCTCTGGAAAGAGTCACTTTCCCCTTTGATGTGCCGAAGGAAGGTGTCCTTGCTCTACCCCTGCTGTGTTACATTTGCAGTTCCCTTCAGTCGCATGTAGGGAACTACTTTGAGCCCACAGAAGATGTACATTAATCTGTTGGAAACAATTTCTGACAATTATCTTAAGTGTCCTGAATGAAGAAGAGGCCAAGAAACTAGTAAACAGATTACAGCACCATCTAATGGAGGGTGGATGAGTTGCGATAATGGGCCAGTAATGTTCCTACTGACTGATTCTACCACTGTCCTCACTTGGCTGCAGTCTGACTCCTGCAGGTACAAAGTATGTGTGGCAGTCAGAGTAATTGAAATACAAGAGTGGTCTGACCCAAAATCCGGGCGCTATGTTGGTTCGTTGACTTATCCTGCCGATGATATCACACAAGGCTTGACATTGACTTGTTGGCTCAAGAAACTCACTGGAGGCAGGGTCCAGTCTTCTTGAAACAACCCAGGTGCAGTTGGCCCAAAGCAGCTGATTGTCAAACCCCTGATAAATTTCAGGAGCTTAAGAAACCGGTAGGCTCATCCATTGGCGAAACTCATTATTAAGCATTATGACACCCAGTTACTTCATCCAGGACCCAGAAGGGTGTATGCTGAGAGGCAGTGAAGAAACATCAGTGTTACTGTCCTGCATGTCAAAAGTGAAGGGACCGACCAGAAATTCCAAGGATACCAGGCATTCCACCTTCCAGTCTTAGGTTATTCAAACCACCCTTATACTCCCCTGGGGTTGATTGTTTTGGTCCCATTACAATAAAAGTGGGCCATTGCACAGAGAAAAGGTGGAGTATTCTTTATAAATGCCTCACCACTCAAGCCAACCACCTTGACTTTCAGGACCATATGGACACTGATTAATTTTTGTTGTCCCTCAAACACTTTATTTCACATAGGGAAAAGCCCTACGAGCTTCTGTCTGATCAGGGTACCAATTTCAGAGGGGGGAGTAGTGATTGGAGGAAGCTTTCAGTCAGATGCAACACACCCTCAGGGATCGACTAGCTGAAGAACAGATCAGGTTCTACTTTAATCCTTCCAGTGCACCTCACTTTGAGGGGTCCTGGGAAAGAGAAGTGAGGTCTGTAAAAATAGCCCAACGAACCACGCTAGGCACTCAGTTTGTCACTGAAGAGGTCTTGAGAATGGTCTTAGTAGAGGTTGAAGGTATCTTAAATTCAAGACCTTTGGGTTATGTCTCTAGTGATATATCGATCTTGATACTGTAACACATTCATTGCTCATGGGGCGACCTGACTCCTCCTTACCTCAGGTAGTCTATCCTGAGTCTGAGCATCTCAGTCGTAAGTGATCTCAGTGATCACTTAAGGAAGTATTTTGTGCATGACTTTCTGCCAACGTCACAGGCACGTCAAAAAAGGGAACAGAGATAGAGAGAACATTACAGTCGGAACTGTGGTTCTCATAGTTGATGAGCAGTTGCCCAGATCACTCTGGTGCATGGGTACTGTATCCTCCTCAATATCATCCTCAGCGGGGCAGACGGTGAATGGACATCCATTATCCTCCAGCACCCACTCCATGAAAGCAGCAAAATCCTCCTTGGGACCGTTCACTGGCAGGCCTAAAAAGTCCCTGGTATGGTCCTCCAGCGAATGGTCTTGTTGCTCCAGGCAACAATGGAGAACAGGCTTTAAATACTGGGAATGTAATTAAGAAGGACAGAAACAGGCATGGAGCTAATTAATCAAAAACCATGGAAACTAACTAGGCAGGCTAATGGAGACACAGAAAACTAAACTAAAACAGATCATACATGTGACGTAAACATTGTAATTAAAATTATATTAAAGCTGATGTGACAGTGTTAAACATGCCTCTATCCAAGCTATTTTAGAGTATTTTAGAATGCAGCCATTAAAATCTGTTCAAATTTGAATTTTTTTCTTTGTAATTTCATCAATTAAATAAAGGTTAAAGAGAATGAACAAATAACATTCTTGATTTTATGGCATTTCACAAAAAATCCCAACTTTTCTGGAATTGGGGTTGTAAGAAAGTCGTATATTAGTCGTATATAGTTATTAAATTAATAGTGCTATTAAAGATTATATGAAGGGTGGCAAAGGTAATCTAAATGTAAAAATATGCATGCACAAAAACAAGAATGCACTTAAATATCCAATATCAGAGGATACATATCCATTAATAATTCGAATAAATTCACAATTGCGGTCCATAACCAATGACATGGAACTAATATATCATTCATCCAAAATAAGGCAACTTTAATATTAATAGTGCAAAATGTTCACAATACATATAGAATAAAAACAGGTTTCTATATGTATATTGCTGAATCAGCCAAAATAAGTAGATCTGGGTTTCACTGATAAATATAACAAAATACGGAGGGTAGCATATAAATTTTATGTCATTTTATGAATGCTAGAGTGCACAAAAACATGCACACTTGAACAAAAGCACACCATGCCACACTTTCTCCACAGCAACCTATCAGCATCAATATCCTCATGAGGAAATCATCATTACAACTGCAACCTCATTACTTACATCAAGTAATTATACTCATACACTTTGCAATTTTACCAGTCTAACTGGATATTGCTTTCTTTTTATTTGCTCTAATTCCATTTATTTTCATCTAAAGGTCAGTTCTGCCAAATTCCCAATTTTTATCCAATAGGGTCACGCATTGATCCAAAGTACTAACCTAGACTGTGTGCACTAACAGACTCATCAGTTGCTCACCATCTTCACATCCCGTTTCAGCGCAGGGAATGAGATTACGTCCAACGCTACAAATAAGTTCATTTTGGGAACTTTTGAAAAATTGGCAGAACGGCCAGTTAAGGCCTCGCAACACACTGCCCACAGGACACCATACAAACATCACATTCTAGATTTAGTTAGTAATCCCACAATCTAGTTAAGGATCTGGAAATTGGATCGAATCAATTCATTCTACAGTCAATTTGCATAAGAGATGGTCCACCGGCCATTAAAATTCACAATTTGTCTTCAAACATCTCATGGCTGACTACATTTTTAGAAATTAGAAGATACAACATTATCTATTATGATGAAATATAGATCCTCAGGCCAATTAAAAAAGACAGGATCATCCTCTGCGACCACACTTTACTTTACAGCCTCTCATAAAGGATTAAATACACTGGATCTTATGCAAACATAGGTAACCACCTCATAGTAGATTCACAGTTGTCTTTCTGAAGCATGAATCAATAGTCATTTAAAGCGCTTTATTAAGCGGCTCAAACACAAGCTGTGCTCAGACCTCTTCTAATCATAAACAAGGTGCTGACTCTGTATGTGTGACCTTTGGCAAATCCAGTCCATTCTTTCCCATTAACCTTCCCAGCTTCGCCATTTCTCTCTCACTCTCTGTCTCTCCGGGGGAGTTTTCCTCTCAGTCAGAGCTGCTTCTAGTGCTTGTTGCTCAGAGGGATTGTTAAGTATGAATTCCTAGTGTCACCTTTGTGGGTTTTATTTATTTGTTGGCCTGCTGGTAAGGAAAATAGAGCAGACATCACTCAGGTAGATGGATTATAATTCACCTATTAGCCCTCATCAATCTCCACAATTTGACTTTCTGCATCACGTACAACTGTTACTGTCATATTAAAGCACTGCATTTTAAAGATCAATGGCTTTTTAAATACGCTCTAGCTAAAGGTGATTGGCGACATAAAATGGAGAAAAAAGGCTGATAACTGTCACACAGATGAAAAGCCTCAAAACTTGATGAGGGTTCCTACAAAACAATTACCGAAACATACTCTTTGACATTTATTAATCAAATGACATGTTTCCAACTTAATCATCACATGATGATTTCCTTACAAATGGATACCAAAAGCATAACATCTTTACAGAAAAGGATTTCAAGCAAGCATTCATTGACTGTGCAGTTGAGCAGTAGCAGCATATGCCTGTGCTTTCCAGGACTGTTTAACCCTGCTAATGTCCCCCAGTAAGGAGCTCCGGAGGCACTGGAGACTGTGCAGCAGTCGACTCTTGTACAACAGATGGCTTATTGTCACTTTGTTTGGGCTGTTGCCTGCTGGGCTCAAGGAGGAAGTGAAGACCAGAAGCATTCATATTCTTACAGCCATATACTACACTAAGTGAAGTAAACTGATAAGATGAGGTGGAGCGGTTTCGGCACATGCCTGCTGGGATCTCTGTGTGATTGCTAGAATCAGCAATGCATGCTATTAACGCACACCTGGTCACATGTACTCTGTTTCTGTGAAGAAGAAAAAAACACTTATTACAAGTGGCAATTATCCATATTGTTGTACACTTGAAGAATAATAAAACAAGCCGTTTGTTAGAGAATGCTAAAATTGAAAGAATGTTCCTCTTCTCTCTATATATAGCATAATACAATGACAGATATCCATTGTCAGTGCATTGCTCTAAAACACCTGAAGAGAAAAAGTGAAAGATATGAGTTTGGTTTCTTACAATGATACTGATACTTTGATTTCAATATTCCTAAAATACTTATTTGGGTCGAGAAGAAAATAAAATGAAAAGCTTATTCCTTAAAAACAAACAAACAAAAAATGGATCATGGAAATTTTTTTATGACGACAATTTATTAATGTTATTTTTAATTACTCCATATACACCACTGTTAAAACATTTATGGTAAATAAATACTTTTATTCATCAAGGATACATTAAATTTGTCAAGTGACAGATTATGATTTTTTTTTTTAAATATGGTTGTTTTAATTTTATTCATTAAAGAGAAAAAAATTGTATCACAGTTTCCACAAAAACTATTCAAAAAGTTTTCAAATTGGATAATAATAAGAAAATATTTCTTGAGCAGCAAATCAGTATATTAGAATGATTTCTGAAGGATCATGTGACACTGAAGACTGGAGAAATGATGCTGAAAATTCAGCTTTACCATCAATGGAATAAATTACATTTTAATATATATTCAAATAGAAACAGTTATTTTAAAAAGTAATAATATTTTTTATAATATTAATGTTTTTAATTAGTTGTTTTTTCTCATTAAAATAAACGCTTCCTTGGGGAGTATAATATACTTATATCAAAATTAGTAGTGTACATTTTATTCTATTTTTCTAATTTATTTTATTATGTAAAACAGTTATATCTAAACATGCTCTATGCAAATATAACCATTCACTTTATTGGCAATGCTAATGGTGGGCAGCAACATTTTATGTTGACTTTTAGTCCTGTCTGGCAATGATGCAATGATGCTTGATCCGTGTGTCTCATCCACGATTGCTTACTCACGTGTGGATTGTATGGACTGAACCTAAACCGTTTGGGAATTTGAGATTAATTAACAAACAGAAGCATTTACACTTAACTGCACTGTATGTGTCTCAAACCAACTCCACCTCTCACATCTGTCTCAAATGCATCTTGGAGGGCACTTGGTGTTTTTTTGATTAGATAGCTATTAGTAAAAACACATGAAGAGACCAAGTCTAAAAACTCCCTAAAAGTGCTTGCTTTGTTAGCCGAGTTGTCTTGCTGCTGCTTGACTGAAATGCACCACCGCAAGTTTGAACAATCACATTGTCAGCAATGTGCTCAATCACTTACTACTGTTGATGTTATCAACAGCTTCATCTTCACTGATGGTCTCCCTCTTTCACTACTTTTTTTTCTGTATTGCGCTTTCTGAGTCCTTTTGTACTTACTTCTCAATATTTCTCTATCTTTACTTTTTTTTTTTTTCATTTTTTGCTAAATGTACGGTTCAAGCTACTTACACTAAAATTTTGAATAATTAACAATTAGTGTTTTTGAAATAACTCTGTTATGCACACCAAGGATTTATTTAAATAAAAAATTAAGTAAAAACAATAATTTAGTTACATATATTCAAATTTGATTGAATATATTAAAATAAAAATTTCTCATTTAATCTATTTAAAATGTAACTTATTCCTGTGATTTTGAAGCTGAATTTTCAGCATCATTAATTCAGTCTTCAGTGTCACATGATCCTTCAGAAATAATTCTAATATGCTGATTTGCATTTCTTAATAATATCAGTTAAACAGTGTGCAGCTTAATATTTTGTGGAAACCATGATAAGCTTACATTTAAAAGTTTGGGATATTAAATTGATCTGCAATAAATTTATCAATAGTGACAGTTTGTCAAAAGAAATTTGTTAAAAAAGATTCATATTTTAAATAAATGCTGTTTGTTTAAACTTTCTATTAATTGAAAAATCCTGAAAATACCTGTATCTCAGTTTCCACAAAAATATTAAGCCGCAAAGACTGTTGCCAACAAAGATAATAATAACCATTATTAATAATTGAACACCAATAATCTTTTATAAGAATTGAGCATCTATTCAGAATATCACAATCATTTCAGATGTGACTCATAAGACTGGAGTAATGGCTGCTATAAATTCAGCTTTGCCATCACATAATTATATATATATATATATATATATATATATATATATATATATATATATATATATATATATATATATATTCTCTAGCTATCTGTTTGTTTATAAACATTTACATTTCAAAAATGTCTTTTTTTTTAAACAAGGTAAAACCAACATTCAGGTTTGTCCTGACAAATTTTATTTTTCTAGTTAAAAATTACTTTGTAATTACTGTAAAAAGTACATTCAACTTCAAACTGCAGCTCTCCATACTGTTGGCTGCCTCAGTTAAAATACATTAATAATTAAATTCTGAATTATTTTTTTTTTTTTTTTTTAGGTCAGACCTCTATTCATTCTGCCTCTTCATTCATTCTGGACTCTTGCCATTCTGACGTGTTCCCCAATGATAAAGTAAGAGGTGTACGCAAGTGCATAGATTACCAGCCCTTAACCAATCATCCGAGACAGGTCCATTCTGCATTAGCAGCAATGACCTTACCGCCAGTGGTGACAGTCAACTGTCAGCAACGTCTCACTCCTGGCAATTTCAGGGCTCAAAGTTGAGAAATAATTAGGCCCGACAGTCCTCTAGGGTTAAACAAGGGCTGCGAGTCATCATTCCAAAGCTCTGTAAAAAGTGTCAGAGGTCAAAATCAGCCAATGATATGACCTCCACATCGTGGCCATGATCCCATAGTTTGCTGGGAGGATCGCCAAAGACAGATCAGGTTATCAGAGCGAGCTTCCCCTTTGAGAAGAGTGATGCATTCAAATCATAATGAAACCCAACCTGTACCACACTGGAATTTTCATCACCATGTAGTTATAAAGAGCCGGAAAGGTGAAACATGCATGCAATTACTCCACAGAGAGAGGCATGTGCTTCGGATGCACACATTATAATAGATAGTAGATGACAGGATGTGGCTGGAAACGGCTCAGATGTGGCAAGCTGGTGTTATTTGGGCTCTTTCCAGTCAATAAGGAAAATAAATTATCCCTCACCTTATTATGAACACAAACTGAGACTGTTTTCCTGTCATCCGTCCTGGCAAAACATGCGTACTGATGGGACACAAGCTGTTTGGAACTGAAGGGGAGACGCTTGCGATGACTTGTTTACCCGGAGCTTTTCAACGGAGGTCAAACTTCTGTAGAGAACACATGGAGGCATGTTGAACACCGCTTCCCCTCATGATTTATACTAATCAAACATATGGCATGAGGAGAAACGAATAAACCCTTAATATTTGATCTCTATAAAATGAGAGTAAATAACATTAAAATTCAGTTTACATCTATTGTAAATTCAGCCGAGAGCAAATGTATCTTATCTGGACTATAAAAAAGTGTGTATAATCTTATTGAGGAGGAGCAGTGCACACACCTGTTTTTTTTCTTTCCTACCCTGCAGTCAAACACTTCTGCAACTCCTGCCTAGCCCCCCCACAACCCCCATCCCCACCTCTTCATGCTGAAACCCATTACAGAAATACAATTTCTAATGCCTTCACACAGGCCCGCGATCGACTGCAAACAAATTTATATTCACCCCGTAAACAGAGAGCAGCAGAGATTTATTTATTGAGCGGAGAAGAGAGAAACAAGCTAGCGTGTGAACCCTGGGTAACCCCACAGCTGACATGAAGATGGATAAGTGTACCATGCAAATGTACAGAGGGAAGGGATATATTGCACTCCGTCATTCAGTGCATCGCTGCCCGTAGAATTCCATTTATTCTTCCAGCTGGGACCAGATCTCAGGGGTTGCAAGTGCACAGTTATACTTTGTTGATTATTTGAGATTGTTTTTTAATCACTGCAGAGCCCTACAGTAAAACTCTTTATTGGTCATATAAGTGGAAATCCCTCCTTCTGTTCTATGCAAAAGTTCAAATGCAGTTGCAATGATAGTTTAAATGCAAACAATATCATAACTATTAGGTCTATTATCATTTTATTACTTTTTTTGTCCGCTTTCCTAATTAACACTTGCCATTTCATTATTAAAACACTGACACTTTTATCCACAATGACTTCAGTGCATACTTTTTGTGTCCTAAAAGCATAAATGTAAATGTGATGCAAATGTATTGAGACGGTGGCTTCTGTACATGTCTCAGTATTTCTATTTTCTGATCTTGATCCAGTGTTGAAATCTTTTAAACCAATAAGACTTTTTTTAATGACTGGGCTACTGGAAGGAGAGACCAAGTCTGAAAGTATAAAGACCACATCTGTTTTGACTAAAAAGCTGTGAGAGTGTTGTACTCCTGATAACCTCTAAAGGTCATATCTCTGGTTATCTCTGTCTAATGGTCTATGACTTTGGTGAAACTTTTTGAAATGTCACATGTAAAATATGAAGTAAAATCTCATTAAACTTTAAACATGCAAACAGTTAAGATTAACAGAGTGAGGGTTTTAAAAGTGCAAATGTACACTTGGTACCTTAAGGAACTACTAGAAAGAAAGAAAGAAAGAAAGAAAGAAAGAAAGAAAGAAAGAAAGAAAGAAAGAAAGAAAGAAAGAAAAAGAAAGAAAGAAAGAAAGAAAGAAAGAAAGAAAGAAAGAAAGAAAGAAAGAAAGAAAGAAAGAAAGAAAGAAAGAAAGAAAGATCTGAACTCTGTAATAGTTAGCTCTTCGTTATTTCTCGTTGAAAGTAAAAAGGGCTGGTCAAAAACTACTGTGACTATCTTATTACTGTTTTTTCATTTCAGACATTTACTTTAAATTACAAGAATGTTAATGAAAGCATGAGAAAGAGTTTTTTTTCTTTTCTTTTATGTAGTAGGGAATATAAAAGCCAGTATTTGTAGGCTATAATAAAGCTTAGCAACGACGTTATAATAAAACTCTCTGTACTTTGCTTTATTCAATTATTTTATATTATTTTATGAATCAAGTAGTAACGAATTAAACAATTTATTAATCCTATCAGTTTTGCTTGTTTAATGTTTAGAAAGAATGAACAAATCTTAAACTAAAAAAAAAATAGTTTGTGGTGTAAAGCGGTTCATTATTGCAGGAGAGACAGCTGCTAATTATCATTTGACCGAAGAATGACCTGCAACGACAGCTGTTTAGCGCGCACATAATCACTCAGAGATCTCATACAATTACCTGATAATTCCCTTTTAACATGATTTCAGCTGTTATGTTAGATTCCCTATGGTTTAGAATTCAAAACAGAGTTTCAGTTTTCCCGACGAATCTAGAGATTTTTTTTTTGCGTTTTAAATATATTCGGAATATGAAAGAAGATGGAATGGAACTGTAACGCCATAGGCGGAGCGTGTCCCATGGCCATGGGGACTTGGGGGCAAAAATGCCACTAAATTGGACAAAAATACCCATGCATAAATTAAATCTATTACGTCTGTTACTAACAAAGTGTAAATGAACAGACAGTGTCGATTGTGGCATCAAATTAAGATCTGCTCATGTTTCACATTTCATTTTAGGCGTTTTTACTGTGTTGCGCTTAAGATTTCATTGACCGTTCAGAGGCGTTCAGATGAGTCATCGCTGAAACTCGAGTGCGCGTGCGTTCTCTGACTGAATTACGCGAATTCTCTCATAAACAACAAAGCGCAGATGCACGTACAATGTTAGTAGGAGATTCATTTCACAGTGTAAACAGCTTCGGTGAATGTGCTTAAACTCGCGATAGATCAGTGATGCACTTTCTATACAGGTGCATCTCAATAAATTAGAATGCCGTGGAAAAGTTTATTTATTTAAGTTATTTAACTCAAATTATGAAACTCGTGTATTAAATAAATTCAGTGCACACAGACTGAAGTAGTTTAAGTCTTTGGTTCTTTTAACTGTGATGATTTTGGCTCAACAAAAACACACCAATTCACGATCTCAACAAATTAGAATACTTAATAAAACTAATTAAAAAAAAACAGTTTTAGTGGATTGCTGGCCTTCTGGAAAAATATGTTCATTTACTTTACATGTATCAATTCTTGGTTGGTGATCCTCTTGCTTTAATTACTGCCTCAATTCGACGTAGCATGGAGGTGATCAGTTTGTGGCACTTCTGAGGTGGTGTGGAAGCCCAGCTTTCTTTGACAGTGGCCTTTAGCTCATCTGCATTTTCTGGTCTACTGTTTCTCATTTTCCTCTTGACAATATGCCAATAGATTCTTTACAGGGTTCAGGTCTGGTGAGTTTGCTAGCAGACCAACACCATGGTCATTTAACCAACTTTTGGTGCTTTTGGCAGTGTGGGCATGTGCCAAATCCTGCTGGAAAATGAAATCAGCATCTTCAAAAAGCTGGTCAGCAGAAGGAAGCATGAAGTTGGTTTTCAAAAAACACAATGGACCTACACCACCATATGACATTGCACCCCAAATCATCACAGACTGTGGAAAATTAACACTGGACTTCAAGCAACTTGGGCCATGAGCTTCTCCGCCCTTCCCCCAGACTCTAGGCCCTTGGTTTCCAAATGAAATACAAAACTTACTCTCATCTGAAAAGAGGACTTTGGACCACTGGCAACAGTCCAGTTCTTCTTCTCCTCCTTAGCCCAGGTAAGATGCCTCTGACATTGTCTGTGGTTCAGAAGTGGCTTAACAAGAGGAATACGACAACTGTAGCCAAATTCCTTGACACATCTGTGTGTGGTGGCTCTTGATGCCTTGACCCCAGCCTCAGTCCATTCCTTGTGAAGTTCACTCAAATTCTTGAATCGATTTTGCTTGACAATCCTCATAAGGCTGCGGTTCTCTCGGTTGGTTGTGCATCTTTTTCTTCTACACTTTTTCCTTCCACTCAACCTACTGTTAACATGCTTGGATACAGCAGTCTGTGAACAGTCCGCTTATTTGGCAATGAATGTTTGTGGCTTACCCTTCTTGTGAAAGGTGTCAATGATTGTCTTCTGGACAACTGTCAGATCAGCAGTCTTCCCCATGATTGTGTAGCCTAGTGAACCAGACTGAGAGACCATTTTGAAGGCTCAGGAAACCTTTGCAGGTGTTTTGAGTTGATTAGCTGATTGGCATGTCACCATATTAAAATGTTAAATTGGTGGGTTTTTGTTAAATGTGAGCCAAAACTCATCTCAATTAAAAGAACCAAAGACTTAAACTACTTCAGTCTGTGTGCATTGTATTAGTTGAATACACGCATTTCACAATTTGATTTGAATTACTGAAATAAATGAACTTTTCCACGACATTCTAATTTATTGAGAACCACATGTTTGTGATCCTGGACCACAAAACCAGTCTTAAGTGTCAATTTTTAAAAAATGAAATGTATACATCATATGAAAGCTAAAAAAAATAAGCTTTGGCCGAGCAAAAAAAAAAAATATATATATATCTAAATATTGAGAATATCTGCTTTAAAGTTGTCCAAATGAATTCTTAGCAATGCATATTACTAATCAAAAATTATGTTTTTATATATTTACAGTAGGAAATTTACAAAATATCTTTATGGAACATGATCTTTACTTAATATCCTAATGATTTCTGGCATACAAAGTTTTTTTGGCTATTGCTACAAATATACCCCAGCGACTTAAGACTGGTTTTGTGCTCCAAGGTCACATATTTTATTAGCCAACATGACACCCATGTCTGGTTGTTGGCTAAAAAGACGGGTTTATGATGTTTAATTGGTAAGCCTAACGGGTTACCTGGACGAGTAAAGGCTTGAGAACTACAAGGACGTTTCTAAGTCTCTTTTTCAGCGTTTCAATGACGCACCAATCGTCACGTTTTATTTAATATGCGTGAACCACAAGATCCATGGCTGTCTTATTAACAGCTATTGACAATGGCTTAAGACCTTATTCCCTGAGGTGTATACATTTCGAGTATAACCTAAGGCCGCTATACTGACTAAAAACGTCATTGATTTTCTCTTAAGTGCTAATCTGAAGAGCAGATATGGACTGGTCCTTATAGAAACACACACATACACACAAATATTACGCCATTTTGTGCTAAACTTAAAATTAAAACACAAAACATAGCCATCAGTAAAGTAAATAAAAATAATATTATCTGGAGAAAAGAGTTCTATCTGGGTCTGAAAAAAACTTTTTTTATATTCTAAATGCCACACATGCCTTGACATCTGTGCAAAATTCTCAGCAAAATGAAGTGCGCTTTAATAACATTCAATATTATCCATTATGAAATGAAGTAGCTACTTATGTTGACCCCCCCTTCGCACGCGCGCGGGCACACACACTCCACGAGACCTCATTAGCAGGTCAAATAAGTCGCTCAAACTTGCTTGCTTGGGTAAATTAACGCTCACTCAGATGAGGGAGATGTCCGGCTATTGGCCCAGAGTTAGAGGGCACGTCATCCCCATCCATCACCGATCGAATGTTTCTACAAGGCATGTCCCTGTCTAGATCGGTGCCTCTGTCCTTTTGCGAGCTATGTGTGTCGTCTGTGGCTGGAGCTTCTGTCGCGAACATCCTAGGATAAAAATCTGGAATATATGAGATGCAATCATGAATTCTTATGAAGGGTTCAGGGACACAACGTCACTCTTCATAAAGGGCTATCATGCTACTGGAGTTATGCGTCTGCATCAGGACCACGGAGCTACTACTGACTTCCTAAGCAGAGAGGAGGGACGTGTCAACACCGAGGCGGATTTTCTTCGGTATCGTTTCACGAATCTCAGTGCCACGGCCACAGGCGCGTGTTCAAAGCTCTGCGAGGACCCTGGTCGTGTTAACTCGACCAGACCCCCCTTCCCCCATAATCAAGATTTCTATAGACCAGTGCACCCCATCCGACCCCAAGTCCCCTCCTTCCAAAGCTGCAGTGAGCAGGGTCTTTCCAGAACGGGCTTCTCGCCTTCCTCAGACACTTTAAGAACTTTCTCCGGCGCGCACTGTGAGCTCGGCCCTGTCAACAACACGCGCCTCGATGTGCACACATGCGACGGCCCAGTGCTTCACACAGCAGTCGAGGACAATAATACCAGACATGAGGCTCTAAACACGTTAAATGAGACACTGCAAAGTGGAAAGACTTTCAATTGGATGAGAGTGAGGAGAAATCAGTCCCATACAGGTAAGCTGACTAGTTTTTTAGTTTGATGAACTTTTCTGCAACGCACCTTTACAGCTAAGAGATGAATTGACCGAGTGTACTTTAGCCAACATCTCTTCCTTCTCAGCTTAAAAAATTCTGGTATTTTGATTTAAAATACAATGCGACTTTTTTTTTCTTTTTAACTACCTCGTTCTTTCCATTTTATCTGACTAAAAGTGGTGTATACTAAGTAGGACAAGAACTTTTCAGCTAGCAGAAATGAATTATTGGAGGTTGAGTTATGTGAATCTACAAGTTTGGCTGTACTTGCAAAGGACAAATTTGGAAAACTGTACTAACAAATACAGTGAAACATAATCAGTTGTGAGAACATTTCAAGTGTTATACAGTTTTTGAGTCATAAATCAAACAAATATTGTTTTCCTTTCAATTTACCCATATCAACAAGTTTAAATAAAGGCTCAGGTTTAGGGAATATTATCACCTAAAAACCTCAATGTGCTTGAAAAATTAAATGTTACATGCTAAGATAGTTTTAAATGCATACACACACACACACACACACACACACACACACACACACACACATATATATACATATATACATACAAACATACATACATACATATATACATATATATATATATACATACATACATATATACATATATATATATACATATATACATTTATACATATATATATATATATATATATATACACACTTGAGTATATGTCTGTGTGTGTAATATATATATATTACAAAAAATTGTTCTGATCCCAAACTTTTGAACGGTAGTGTATATATATATATACACACTACCATTCAAATGTTTGGGATCAGAACAATTTTTATTTTTTTAAAAGGAGCTTTTATGCTCATCAAGGCTGCATTAATTTGATCAAAAATACAGGAAATGTAATATTGTGAAATATTATTACGATGTAAAATAAAATGTTTCTATTTTAATATACATTAAAGTCTAAATTATTCCTGTGATGCAATCACTGCTCCAGTCTTCAATGTCACATTGCTTCTCAATATTTTTTTGGAACCTGTGATACTTTATTCAGGATTCTTTGATGAATTAAAAGTTACAAAGAAGAGCATTTATTTAAAATAGAAAACTTTTCTAACAATATGCGCTACCTTTCAAAAGTTTGGGCTCAGTAAACTTTTTTATTCTTTCTTTTTTTGAAAGAAATTAAATCTGTTATTGAGCTAGGATGTGTTAGATTCATATGAAGTAATAGCAAATATTTATATTGATAGAAAAGGTTTATATATCACAGAATTTTGAAAAAGTATCGCAGTTTCCAAAAAAATATTTGGAAGCACAACTGTTGCAAAAATGATCATTCTAATAATAAATTAGCATATTAGAATGATTTCTTAAGGATCATGTGACACTTTAAAATAAATTATATTTTAAAGGATATTAAAATAAAAAACATTATTTTAAATTGTAATAACGTTTCGCAAGATTATGTTTTTTTTCTGTATTTTTGATCAAATAAATGCAGCCTTGATGAAGATATACTTCTTTAAAGAAACATTGCAAATCTTACTGATCCCAAACTTTTGAACGGTATTGTATATGTATATTATCACACATTATATATAATCACAAAAAGTAGCAAAAATATGAAGCTCAGCCCATCCTGTGCAGATGTGGCACGTGTCAGAGACAGGGAATTTTTGCTTCACAAATCAGGCTACCTGAATGCTAAAAACCTTTAAAAACTTAAGGAGAGTCGAATATATAAGATCTGCTCTGGTGCTTATATGGGTCAGCAACAACATGCCAGGCAAAATTCCTCCATTTTTATAAATAGCACTCTTCCTTCTATTCTGAATGTTAAAAATCCTCTCACTAACAAGAAGCAGCCCAGGCCATATTAAAAGGAGTCCAGCACCCCCTAGCTCTCTATTCAGAGCCAAATAAACTTTCCTGGATGGAGCCCTTAATCTTAATAGAGACCAATGTTTATATGCTGCAATTCATTTTCTATATTGAATGTTGGAAAATGTCTGTCAGAATCTTACTGTAATCCTTAACTGGAATAATGATTGGATAGGTCTCCGTTTAATGCAGTTCAAATGTGAGTTACTTGACATGTGCTCATAAAACGTCATGCTCAATGACATTTGACCTGTATTATGTCAAAGTATTTAATGTTTGTTGTGAGAGCTGTGTGTTAAATTGTGAATCGTTTGCCCCCTCAATAAATCACAATGTATGTAATAGGTTGATGGTAAAACCAAGAAGAGCCCTGTTTGATTCGTCATTTCCTACAAATCAGTAATAAAGCATTCATATGGTTTCCAGACTGTCAAGGAGAAGAATTGTCTGGCCAGGACACACTTATGATCTAAAATAACTCACAGGCAAATATGTCAGCGAAAAGGTCATTTCGGGCTATATCGGCCAGCGTATGAACAACAGCTGCGGTCAGAAAATAGGATGGAGAGGCCTGCTATATCAAATCCCAAAAGATTGAATGGTGGCAAGGCTAGGAGTTCACAGTTTGTTTACTGTATTGGAGCTTCTGCTGTTTGTTTCTTTTGCTTTAGTCTGTCCACCCACACTCACCTACAGACACATGAAAGAGGCATTGTTTGATATCAGGTACTATATATAAGTTACACTTTTTGCTCACACACCTACATTTCTGTTCCTTTAAGCACATAAGGTTTAAAGGGATAGTTCATCCAAAAATAATTTCTAACCCTTGTGTCATTGTGTGCATTTGTTCCTTTGGCAAAACACACACAAAAAATGGGGGGGGGGGTCCAAACAACTTTGGATCCCCATTGTTTTTATTTGTATGCATACAGTTCTGGAATGACATGAGGGTGATTAAATGGCGATTTCATTTTTTGGTGAACTTTTCTTTTAAAGAGGTGTATAAAGTGGTTTTCCCTCTGTGGTTAATGTCTTTGGATTTCTCGCAAGCCGTTGTATGATGATATACGAGAAGTATGTCAACAAGTGCTTAAGATAATACTCACATCAACACAGCAGCCAAAGTCAGATGTTAAATTGCACGGCCAATGTTTATTATCTACTCTGTTACCAATAGGTTCATTATGACTTAATGCAAAAAAGAAAAGGAAAAAAAATATTAAAGGCATAAAGAACATTATTAAAGTAATAGTTCACCCAAAAAATAAATTTATTTCATCCAAACCTGTGTCATTTAAATTTTTTGCACACTAAAGAAGATATGTTATAGAACACGGGACCCCTCTGAATTCCACTGCAGAGACATTTTTCTCAAATTTTCCACTAAAGAAAGAAAGTCACACAGTTTTGGAATGCAATGAGGGTGAGTAAATGATGGCAGTGTTTTTATGTTTAGAACTATCCCTTTAAGTGAGAGATTCCACGCATTGTGAGGGTTATTGTTCTTACTGGGCAACATCAAAATGTTTCCTATACTCAACATGAATAAAAGCTTATACAGAGTGTCTGACTGGATCCCCCAGTACAGTGCACATAGTCCCCGTGCGTCATTCTTCAATTATACCCTGACAGCACCTGAATTACTGTGGGCTGGATGCCCAGATGACCGAGGCAATCTGTATCGATCCCCTGCTCTCTTTTAGGCTTAGTGGGCCACGTCATCCCTCTGGCTGGCTGGCCATTTCCAAGTTTGCAAGTCATTCCTCAAATGTTTCGTTTGATTCCTTTATGCCTTCTGGCAACTGCCAGTTCTATTATCCAGTAACTCATTCATCTGTTTTTTCATGCACACTAAGGAAATTGCTTAATTACTTCATATTTGTCAGTGAATGCACTGATTGCTAGAACATCCCTTATGAATATTAGAGGTGACCCTACAATTTCTTTTTTCATATCTCTGTTTACTTTCATTTGCACAGTGAGAGCGAGATAAAGATTGCTCTCCAAATCAACTGTATAATCAACTGTTTGTGCTCTGAGCCTGAAGAGAAAGGGTGAAGGCTTGCTATTAGTGACATGTAGAGTTTGCAGGAAAACAGAAAGAAAAACTGCATAACGTTTTGTTTGCAATAACAAAAGAAAGAAAGTCCTTTAGTCAGATTCATGTCATCGCAGCCAAAACATTGTGCAGTTTGACTTTTGTTTTTGTGTATGTCCTCTGTCTGTTGATGACTACAAACACACACACACACACACACACTTACACATGGTGTGCAGATGGTACCGAGGTTAGAGAGACACTTGCAACTGTAGCAGTATGTGAGGGCTCAGTGCGTCTATCACTCCAGGGGATTTTCCCGCCTGACCCCTGTGTGTGTGTGCCATAAAGGAATGTGTAACTTCCTGTGTTTTCAAAAGCAAACACCACAAGCAAACAACAAAACATGAGCTTTATTTCCTTAAAACAGCTGTTAGTTGGCTAGCTCGGTTAAACTGCAGATTTAATGCTATTCTAAATTAACATGGAAAGGCAGATTTGGATGCACTTGATTTTCAATTAATTTACGGGGCATACTAGGTTGGGCAAAGTCATGTAGCACCAACCTGCAAAGCAGCATCGTTGGCATATTTTTATGGCAAGCCGTGATGGACAGTGCATCTGGTACTTGTGCTGCAGTCATCTGTAAGGTGCAAACAGACAGACAGTTCTCTGTTTAGCTGATACAGACAGGATTTTTGCATTCAGGTGAAGGTCTTGCACAGTCATTCACTATTAAACTTACTTGCAGCAGAATGAGTGACCATCCTGGAAACCTGGCAAATCTTGAAAAAACAAAAATGTTATATCAAAATGTGATTACGGTTTCTAAAATGTGTTCTTGAATATATTTTTAATATATACTCTTGCAAAAGAGTAGCTACAAATATTTTAAACTTAACTTAAAGGCATATTTTTGTGAATAAACTGGTTCAAATATCACTTAAACCCACTTTGAATCAGTCTAACATAGACTTTGATTGTTCATTCTAACTACGTTTTTAAGGAGGTAATTTAAAGTATAATTATTTAATATTAAATTATTATAAGACAGCAGAGCACCATATGAGTATAATAGTATTTGATTTTACCCTATATAGTTTATATCATTTTACATTCATAACTTGCTGCTTTGTAAATAAGATAATTTGGTTTCCAACAGTGCGCGGCTTAAAATAAAAAGCATCATTAATAAATGCCAATAGTATTTTATATGCTTATTTAGCAATTGTATGGCTGGATAGCCTATAATAACAGTAAAAGAAAAACTGATGTGTTTTGTTTAACGTGTTTTTCAACAAATTTACAGCTGACATTTGCTTCGATCTGAGATTATTAAATTCACATTTTTAATGACACACTGACATCATGTTTTAAAATATTTTCAGCCCTATTCATTTTTTGTTAGGCTATGCAAACGTGAAATAACATGCAAGGATATTAAGTATCAATATTTATTCGCTAGATTGTTAAAAAATGTAGAGCTTGCGTTTTTATTATTATTTTTTTTATTGCATTGCCTTCACAGCTAAGATACATCTGGACCCTGAGCTGAAGACTGACCACGGACGAGATCCTGACGAGGACTCCTCGACTGGAGCACCACGAACAAATTTTACGACCAAACAACTCACAGAACTGGAGAAGGAGTTTCATTTCAACAAATACCTGACTCGAGCTAGACGGCAGGAGATCGCAAACACTCTCCAGCTGAGCGAAACACAAGTGAAGATCTGGTTTCAAAACAGACGCATGAAACAGAAGAAAATGCTGCGGGAAGGCCTATTTCCGGGATTAATGCTGATTTCTGGGTGTGATGAGGACTCGAAAGAAACAGACACTTTTCCATCTCCTGACAAAAGATCATTTCTAGTAGGGTAAGATTGTTGGGACGGCTGCTATAGGCTACACAGAAATCTGAACGACCACGTGAATATCATGCGTTATAATGAGAGAGTGAGCTATGATTTACACATCCATGAATGTTGCCACCAAACATAAATATTTCTTTATCGATCCAATTGTTTAAGAAAATGAAGCAGTAACTCGCTATGATAAAAAAAAGGAGTTTGCTCACCTGTTGAAGCAAGCGGATATATTTAAAATTAACTTTATAGTTATGTCTTAATTTAAAATAAAATAATTGTTTATATGCTATATGTTGTTTTTTTCAATCTGAATGTTCTTTTGTTATTAAATATCAGAAAAGTAATCCTTAATATTAATAGATATAATCAGAAAAAAAAGTCAAAAGTGTCGTGACAAGTGACAAAAATGCCCCAGATATTTAAAACATGGAGAAAGGGAGGGGAGATACAGGGGATATATATATATATATATATATATATATATATATATATATATATATATTATCCAAACTACCTAGGCTATATTTTATGCCGTTAAATGTAGTTGGCATGGGTTTAAAATATTTGCCTAAAATGTAGAACGTAGCCTACTGTACGTTTCAGGTATGATAGAAAGATTATTAGCCTACATTAGCCTATTTTTTTAAATTCGTGGAATAAAACATTCTTAACGTGCATCTGATGCGAACAGATTTAATTAGTTAAAAATCTAAAAATGCACATCTAATATTTAGACGTCAGGCTGCATACATTTAGAAACAGTCAACAGGTTTGCTGCTGTTTGGCAGACATACTGTGTCTGTCATATTCATGCTGCTCGTGCTTTTATCTGCAAATGAAGAGCGCGGCACGATGATCGGTGATACTCGTCTTTCTAAATAATGGCGAAGAGCTGTCAACGTACAAAGTGCCTCCACTTAGCCGTGTATTTTCACCAATTTATTGCTGGAAGAGGTTAAATCGAGTGCCACGGGTTGAACCTTCTGATACAAACTCCTCATTTTGATGGCATCAAAGCAGTGCATTGAGAGCTATAGAAAACGGTGGTGAATAGAATAAAGTGAGGCTTTTTTTATTATTATTCTTTGGGGTAAGCACCGTTTTCATTTTGAATGCATATATGTTCAGGGTGTATTTTATTCAGCTGGCTTACTTTATCATAATTTAAAATGTTATGGAGAAAAAAAGTTATTTGGCCTGTATAATCTGTCTCGTCTCTTTGTTTGGTGATATTCGACGGACATGGACCGAAATATTTGCTGGAATTATCTGGAACGAGAGAGGGGATTATCGACCTTTCTAAACGATCGATTTATTGATGTGATGTGGATTAAAGCTGATTGCCTTTTAATTGATTTGCCTTGATGGGTTAAATAATTACAGCATTTGAACGAAAGCCATCTTTTTCATTTCACTCATTGTTTTCATTATTAAGACAATGCATAGTAAAATAAAACGACTTCACACTAGATTCTTTACAATATTAATCTGCAAAATAATAATACTATTCCTTAAATAAACTGCACGAAAATGCAATTTTTGTTCTGCGTAAAATATAAATTTAATTTGAAGGGTTTTGCACATCTTTAACCCCCTTGTATCAAAGCAAGCAAATTCTCTTACAAAGGCATTGCAGGATCTCTGGACATATCTTGACCGTGGAAACGAGTCTTGTTAAATAACATTAAATGTCCTAAAATTTTTCCAGCAGCCTTAAAATCGAGATGCGTTAAACAAACAATATAAATGCGAATAAAATTGATTGAAATAAACGTTCCCCCAGAGGGCTTGTTTTAAATATTTCTGGAAGTATTTATGTGACTTAGGCCTACTGAAAACATATCATCTCGCTATATTAGGAAACTTATATGCACGAAGCACGACTTGCCTGAGCCTGCTAATATATGCAGTTACTCCAGAGTTCACCTTTCACCTCTTGACCTCTTTTTTGCCTCGAGACAGCAGTGACCCGGTCAATATCTTCACAACTTCTTTCAATTTTTTTAATGTTTATAGGCTTCTAATTACAGCTTTGAATAATTATTTAAAAATATACATTTATTATTATTATTCCTTCTACTAGATATAGTAATAATCGTATTCACCTATACATTTTATTTATATTATTTACTGCATAATATTTTCAAGCGATGTGTGTGTGTGTAGGTGTTTAATACAACATAGAAAAAAGTAAGAACCAGCTATTTGAGATCCATCTTTTTTAAAGCCAGTTGAATTTCATAACCCTTCAAGCAGTTTTTGTTTTATTTTTTTAAATCATATTATTGAGTAGATATGACTTATTTTTATTCTCTTTTAAGCGTGAATGCGGAGTTAATGTCGCCAGTTTTAGGACAGAGAAAAGCGCTTGTTTACGGAACTGTAGATTTCTTCTCGAAACGTTTGACGCATGAAAATTTACAGCGTTCAGGAAGGAAGTTTTCCTTTAGTATAGCTCATTAGATTTCACCTACACAAACCGATGTGCATTTTAGCAGAGTTACATCCGCACGCGGGAGCTTAATGCCCACGTTATGACAGTGGGTGCAGAAATTGATAACGCGATTGGATCAAATCCTCACTGCACTGTTGCATTTTACTCAGTAATTGAGAGGAAACGACATTACCTCGCTTATAGCGATGCTCTTAGAATGATGACCAAAGCCATTTATTATTTTCTGTGTTATAGGCCTAATATTTGAGTCTGAATGAGCAACAATGATTCTATATGTAAATACACCGAAATAAAAATGTTATATTCTGCTACAAGTGTCAACCACACAAAATGAAAACACATTATAAGTATTTTATTTTTAGTCAAGTCAAGTCTGCTTTATTGTCAATTCTTCCACATGTACAGTACATACATACAGAGAATCGAAATTGCGTTATACTCTCAGACCCCCGGTGCATACAGATAACATTAACAGTAGAGCCTAAAAATCTAGATCAAATATAAAATATAAGATACAACTATACAATAAGGGAATGTAAAAAAGACATAATAAAATAAAGTTAAATAAAGTTAAATAAAGCAGCGCAAGGCACACTGCAGATAGAGTGCAAATCAGTGAAGTGAACAAACACTGCAGATAAAAGATTTTTAGTGCAAAAAATAAGCTTATTCAGTCTGATAAATTGACAAAGGGCTCAAGAGCATTTATTTTATTTAACTGACTGATGAGGTGGTAGAATGACATCAGTTCCATGCTGACATTTATTTTGCCTCATACTTAACTAAATGTGTTAATCAGTTAATAAAAAGAAGTCCATTAATAAATCACTATTTTACAATATTTTACATTGTTATAATCAGTTGATAAAAAAAGTAAATACAATAAAGCAAACAACAATAAAAATAATTTATATTATTTATATTCAATGATATTGAAATACTGACATTTTATTATTTATTTATTTATTTAAAAAATGTTATAAGTAAATTACTATTTTACTTTATTTTACACTTTGTTAATCAGTTAATAAAATAAGATTACGCAAAAATAAACAACAGCAATAATTATAATAATGAATCATATTTAATGATATAAAATTATATTTTATTATTTTCTTTTATTACCATTACTACTATTTTTTGTTGATTTAACAAAATGTTATATCGACTCAAAGTTTTTGCAAAAGTGTACACCAAAAGAATGCAATTAATTGTCCACATATTCCTATACCATTAAACAATGTCAAAAATAAATGTCATTGTCAATAAATGTGTGGATTAGATTCAAATGTGAACACAAGACAATGTTTATACAACTCAATCTACATTAACATATATTAAAATCACAATTATAAAAAATTTGTGCCTTTTTAATATAAGAAATACACTGACATACTGTACATTTATATTTGCCTGCATAATGCTAAAATCATCTATAAAATCATCCCAAATAGTTTCATAGCCATCCAAATTGAATGTTAAATTACTGAATATTTGGAAGGGGAAAAATCATATGACAAAATACTTAAAGTGCAGAAATGTTTTCATTTCTGGCTATTTAAAATATAGTTGACTTCATACTGTCCTTTTTAAAAGCCCCTGCATGTCTCACTTATGGCTGCTTTTGATGGGTGGTCCTTAAAATGGCTGGTTACTATTGTACACTAACAAAAGGAGACACAGAGCTTCTAACACCTCTTCCCATCCCACACAGTGTCCATTACAAACAGACATTGCATTGGTTTCTTCTGCACCTCAACCAGTAAAATAAAGAACTGGTACATAACGCACAGGGCGTATGCACACAGACCATTTTCTAGCCATCTTTTTCTCCTACCATTTACGACTCCCGAGAACAGATGTTTGGGGACAGCTTACAGCCTCAGCGAATTTCTGTGTACAAAGCAAACAGCAGCACTCAGCACTTCTAGCAGGCTAAGAAATTGTGCTCTCGGAGAAGGGGGAGGGGGAGCATCAAGCACAGGGTCTAGGAATCCGAATGAGGCAGAGAACAGGCGACACTTACCGAGGTGAAACTGTGTCACGGTTACGTTCAGGAGGTTTTGTATTAAAATCAGTGCACTACACTCTTAAAAACAAAGGTTCCTTATTGGCATTGATGGTTCAACAAAGAACCTTTAACATCCATGAAACATTTAAATGGACATAAGATTCTTTATAGTGGAAAATGTTCTTTCGATTTTTTAAGTATTCTTTACATTAAGAACAAGATGGTTCTTTTAAGAACTGTTCACTGAAGGTTCCTTGGAGAACCAAAGAAGGTGGTTCTACACTCTTAAAACTAAAGGTAATTTATTGGCACAGATAGTTCCAAGAACCTTCAACATCCATTTAACCTTTCCAATGGACAAAAGGTTATTTATAGTGGAAAAAAGGTTATTTTAGGTGCCTAGGTGACTGTGACAGTGCAACTCAAACTGGCATATATAAAGGAGGCTTTTATGTGTGGATTCTGGGAAACAAGCGTTGACCTCTATGGTGTAGCGCTGCGGACTCTCAAGGTTTGGATTGCCCTTTGAAAAGTTGCAGACGAGCACTACAGGGACCTGAAAGCACATATATTTTGCTGATGCTGATATTTAGGCTTCTTGAGTGGTACAAAAACAAAGGGAAAAAAACCTACATTTATTGCACAAAAGCAAGTGGCATATTCCTCATAAAACAAAGAGCAATGCAGAAAAAATTAATAGCAATATCTCAAGGCTTTTTCTAAGCCAATACAAGGCGCAATTTCAATGCCATATGTTGGGTTCCATTGCATCACTCACCAAAACAAACCTTATTTTTCATACCTTCCGTATTGAATGTGTGCTATAAAGTGCAAAACAAATATGCAAACGCAAGCAAATTTGACCTTTCATGTTCACATTCTCGGCTAACCAAAAATGAATAAATGAGCCCTCCGATGAGTATTTGTCTGAACTATGCCAACCCCCCAAACACACACACACACACTTCCCTTCTGCCTTTGGTGAGGTTGCCATAGTGATAGCCTCACAGACACACAAGGAGGAGAACGAAGAGGTGGAGGGGAGAGGAGAGGACGTTGTCTTTCTGTCTGTCTTCCAGATAAGACATTGTGCTCAATCCTGCGATTCATGTCGTACGGGTGCAGAACCTTACGATGAACAGCATTATCGGAGTAAATTATTTGTTCAAATAATTGAGTTAATTATTTGAACAATTGCATAATGATAATCAATTCTGTATTGCATTTTTATGCGGCCATTAAACAAAAAAACAGGTTTTGTGACCTAAAAATTGGTCAGTCAGTGCAGAAGGGAAAAACCCTGGTGCTCAATTAACCCGCAGTTTTATTTTTCATCTTAACTGTCTTCCATCTTCCCCCTCTCTCCTATTCATCCATCCCTCCAACGCCATTTATCTTTCCCTCCCTCTGCCTCGCACGCTACCCAACCGATATCAAGGCGTGATCCCGAGCCCTTCAAAGGTCAAGTGATACAAGGTCATTGGAGGGTCAGGCCTGCTGACTGGCTGACCTCCGTGAGGACTTCTGCCGTCAGCCAATCGCACGCCGTCGTCTCTCACAGCAGCCTGCCTCCATCCCTGGCGGGCCCTCGGCGGTACGTCACGTGATCATTAACGGACTGAAGCATCATGATGGAAATGATTAATGACGCTTTTAGTACCTGTTTAGAATGAAGCTGTCCACACTGCACTGTAATTACCCACTCCCAGGCGGCAGCTGCCTAACATAATTGCTTTTTGTTTGTTGACCTGGTTTACCAGAGAGAAAGATGGCTTTAGATAGGTGAAGTGTGAGCAGTTGTGCATGTTGGTGTTTTATAGAGGGTGAAAAAGGTGCACGATCGTACGTGATGTCAGATTTAGCTCCATCCTTAAAAGTCTCGGCTGACGCGTGTGATCCACCCCCCCCCCCCCCATTTCAGGCAGAAAGGAATTTTGTTTTATTTTTGAAAGTGCATTTGATAATTCTTCATTTTTATGTGGCACTCTGGCCACTGAGAGGTAAACACGAGACGTGTGAATCTGCAATAAAACTTCAGAATCAACAGCTGTGATTGTAATAAGTAATTCGAAATAAACTGAGACGTTGGTGAATGAAATATCCTTCCTATCATTCCTGTCCATATGTCTTAAAACCAACCCATATTTCAGTGGAAAGCACTTAAACTGTTTTACAGCTATAAACATTACTTGCATTTGGTCGCATGAATCAAATGATGGTCTCCAAAAAATGTCTGTATTCTCCGTGACAGTATTAAACAGGAATCAGGATGAGCTGATTTGAGAGTCTGAGATGGGAATATTGAGTTGAAGTGTTTCCCAACTTTTTTTTTGCTCCAGGAACCCCACAGCCATCATTTACGCTCAAGTACCCTTCAGTGACAGCAAACCAGATGTGTGTTACACTGGCTATCATACAGAATTCCCATCAATATTATTAATATTGAGAACAATCAATAATGTCACAAAGTGATATATATATATTCTTTTTCTTTTCTTTTTTCTTTTTAAACAGTAAGTTAATGTTTATATGAATGGTATAGTGACATCATATTACAAAAAATGTCCAAAAAGTATATATTATAAAGCTCAACCACTGCATGAATGTGTATGAAGAAAGTAAATCGGGTCAATTTAGATTTCTCCAGAGCTTGCACTGGGGTTTACAGCTCATATTTCACATTGATCCACGGCCCTTATTATTAATGAGCAAGCGGCGATGAGAGTAAATTACTGTAACTGAAGGAAAACAAAGTAAATAAATAATGCATTTCCATACAGGTATAAAAACAATATGGTTAAAAATGGCTAGGTCTTTGACCCCTTTTATCCCACCTTTCCAAAATATTAGCAAGTAATGTTTAAAACATGAATGTATACAGATAAATCACAACAATGTCAACGTGTTCTCCCACAGATCCAGCATTATACATACATCTGCATTCTTCAAGCACAAAGTGTCATATTTGTCATTGAACTTTTGCATCTGCTCTGCATAGCACCATTGATCCCTGACCATAACAACGACAGCGAGACCCAGATAAGCGGACCATGGCTGACCTATACACTGGCATGGACTGACTGTCCATAAATTTGCAGCTCTTTTCAGCTGGGTACATCCAACCGTTTCATGTGCCAAGGCGAGGGGACAGAGGCAGTCTGCTATCAGCCCTCTCTGTGTGAGCAGCTTTCATCCTCAGGCTGGTTCTCACATAACTCAGCCACAGTGTCTCTCCCTTTGCCTCATAAATAACATCCCTATCGTCTGATAATGCCCACTTAATGCTTAGTCAATAAACCCCACAGTGCCATGGTTTCTCCCCTCTCTCTTTCGTACATAAATATAAAGGGTATCCTCGGATTGATGTGACACTCGGGTCTCACTTCATCTGGGAAGAGAGGAGAAGCCCGAAGGGCCCGGAGAGAAGCGATGGAGGAGAGGAAGTGAGAACTGCAGGTGTTTGGATGAGATAGCGGCCGGAATGGCGGGATGGGAGCACCGCGGCGCTGACTGATCACCTGAGAGAAGCGTTTGCTAACGTAATAATTAATTAACTTATTGGCTGCCTCCATTCTCACAGCGGGGCTTGTTTGACCCATTTGGATTATTGTCTCTTAAAAGGAATATTCCAGGTTCAGTTAAGCTCGACAGAATTTGTGGGATATTACTGATTGCCACATATAATCAATTCCACTTGTTCCTAATTTTCTTTAAAAATCTGGGTTAAAGTTAAGCACTTATAATGGAAGTGAAGGGGTTAAACCATACATGTCAAAATTCCTGTTGTTTTTACAGAAAAAAAAGATTTGCCAGATTAACTCTGTAAAAACAGTAAAAATGAACACATATTTTTTCACTGATTTATCAGATCACACTTCTACTTAAATCAGTTTTACAGTTCATTTAAATTAAATACGATGTTTGTTTGTTTTTACTTCCAAAACGTTACATTTATATAACAGTTTACTGTAAACTTACATAAAATGTATGACTGGGTTTTACAACTTTTCATTGTATAATGCATCTTACCGTTAACCGATTAACAGATTTTTACATATGCCATTTTTACAGTCTTATACAGTTAAAATAACAATTATCTTAAAAGTGTAAACGTGATTTTAGAATGGAAAGAAAATCACTTAATAACCTTTTTGGCATGAAGTCATATCCAAAATCTACAACTTTATTGGCATGACAACATTACGGATAAATTGCCAAAATTATATAACAAAATAAAAAATGAAAAAAGGATTTAAACAGATTTAAAACTTTACATTCCTATTTTAAATGCAAATTCATCCACTGTAACTCCCTCCACCTCCGAAAGAATTCATTAATTAATTATAAGCTTCACATTTCTATTTTAAATGCTCCAAAAACTGGCCCCATACACTTTCATTATAAGTGCAAATTTTCTTTCAAAATATTTTTTTTTTTTAAATCAACATCATGCCACAAATTCTGTCAAATGAACTTAAAAAGTAATAAGTCATAATATATTTTTAATGCAGAACATAGAGCCACATTAGGCCAAACACTCACTCGACTGTCAAATATAAATGAGTAAAAATAAGGTTGTAGGGTTTATTTCAAGAATAAAGCTGCAAGCCAAGTTTTATCTAAGTAGATGATAAAAACGGTGTGAAAAAAAGGACATGTGCTGTGAAGGACTGAACTCTGGGGTCAAGTACCCATTTTATGAGCGTCTGCCTTACATTGGCCACACACTGAGATAACACACATTAATGAGAGCGAATAACATGCTGGTCAAAGGGAGTGGCTGGTAATTAAGGATTCTGTTTGGCACTTTTCCTAAAATGAGTTGTTTGTCTTTTAGATGTTAAGTGTTTTTTGAGGGTTGAGTAAGAGATTTTGAGTTAAAGAGTCTCTCTTACATTATGGGAGAGACCATGAGACAACAACTTCAAAAATCATATTAATCTCAAACACAGTTATCCTTCCAAGTGTGCTGGCTCTGTTCCCGAAGACCTCGAGTAAATGTTTTGTCTACTGCAACAATGATCCAGACTTTCATTTAAGTGGCGGAACGACAGAATGCAGATGGCGTGGGATCACTTGCCAAAACAGGGCAAGTTAAAGCAACAAACACTCCGCAGCTGAAATGTGAGTAAGAAACCTGGATAGTCAGGGCTCCAGACTATATATATATATATAATCACCTTCTCGATCGCACACAAAACAATTTGACTTTCAACTTTGATCTGCTGTCCTCATTTTGATCAGCTCAGCATTTAAAGAGCTTTCCTGGAGAATTTAATTCCTTGGTAGTGCAACAGAAGCAAACAATCAACTATGAGTGGCAAGGCACTGTCAAAAGCTTTTCAGGATAAAGTTGTGGACAGGCTCAAGTCAGGAGATGGATACATGGATGAAAGAGCCATTAGGAAACTGGTCAATATGGAGCCCTGAAAATACGACTACATGTGAGTATATGTCAAGACAAGGCAGTTGATCTAATTCAATGTATAAATGCACAAACATGTTTAAAATTTAAGGAAGAATAGAAGTGATTGGTAAAGGGAGGAAGGTGATCTGAATGTCTCCATGATCTCTAGAGCACAGTAAAGAAACCCGAAGCAGATGAATCCACCAGTAATAGAGACACATTCTTCCCAAAATTAGGAGAGATGTAAACTGGATTATCAATAAATAAAGCACTAATTAAAAAAAAGCAACACCCTCTCTGCGGGCTCGGTGGCGCGTGAGGAGAGAATACGAATAGCGAGCAGAGAATACGAATAGCGAGCAGCATCCTCATCTGCAGTCATGGCGGCATGTCACGAAGGCTCCTTCAATCTCCCTCTCTTCCCGCACACTGTGACTGTGCAGTGAACCCACCGGCTGGCCCGTTCCACACATCGCCTGCGTGCACGGATGTTGGTACGTCTGCCTGCATGAGTATGCACAGCCGCTGGGCTTTGAGACTTCACCATGATTAATAGCAGTAGGGGGTCTTCCCCTCCCTCTGTGCTGGAGAAAATGCAGGGGAAAGAAGGAGAATGAAAGAGCGCAAAGAAGTCAGAGAAAGAGAAGAGGACAACTTTGAGGTGAGAGGAGGAGAGAGTGACCAGCAGGGGGAATCAATGCAAAGTGAGGCTCTTTGATGGGCTCTTGTATCCCTGACCGCTCCCCAACCTTCTCTCGTTCTATCGCTCTCTCTCTTTCCTCTCCCTGGAGGATAATAAAGACGGATGACACTGATGCTGTGCCATCCGGCACTACAGCCCTCGACTGCAGAGCCATTTGCACCATCATTTATCGCCCTCCTCCAAAACCACCCCCCTCCCCGTGCCCCCCGCTCTAATTCTGCTTTAATAACCAGCCCCTCCATTCATCATAGTATTGACGTCTGTGACAGACAGTGCGGCATACACTAACTCCCTGCCCTTTACTCGCACAACAGCGGGGTCGTGCCGAGTTCACCCAGTCAATAATCACACAGGCAGCGCGCTGCTGTCACCTTGGTGATGCCGTGAGCCATATAGAGACGTATGATTCGAGAGAGCGAGTGTCTCAACGCCACGCCAACACACTGCCATTAGCATTATCGCAGCCGCCAGGATCAGACTGCAAGCAGGATGCGACTTGAATGCCAATTTACTCAGACAAGACCCAAAAGGCCCATCTCATGTGTTGACGCTCTGATGCTGGACCAATGAAGACGCAGCTCTGCTTCCAAATCTACAAATGCACTCTGATCCAACCCCAGGGAAGCGGGTTTCTCATTTCGAGCTTCTCTGGATTGTCTCAACTAGCATCACTAGTGGCAATAGATGGGACTGCAAAAAAAAAAAAAAAAAAGGTTCCAAACATGTTTCCTAAACATCCCGACATCCCACGCCCTTTGGGAAAACAGCCAGTAGCACCATAATGCCAATTCCAGTCGGAAGGACAGGAAAAGGATTTTTAGTGAACTGAAATAAAAAAAAACTCAATACTGGTGATGCAATCTGGGAAAGCTATTATTTGTTCATCTATCTTATGTGATTATTTATATGCATATATTCTTTATTAACAACATTTGCATAAAGGTACATCTCCAGGAATATACATGTTTAACATGTTTATACATTTATGCATCAGTCTTGACAATCTTTGCTTTTCTAGTCAAAAATTTATTATATTACTTTCGCCAAGGTGATAGTTTCAATTCCCAGGGAATGTAAGAACTGATAAATGTGTACCTTGAATGCAATGTAAGCCGCTTTGGATAAAAGTGTCTGCCAAATGCATAAATGTAAATATAAACTTTAATTCTACTTCCTTTCATTCAAATCTGTCCCAGAATTGCAATTCATATTTAAATCTTTTGAAGTAAAATGTTTGCTACCTCAATTCACATTCAATCCAAATTCAGGAACCGAATGGAAAGATAAAAGGCATCCTGAATTCAATTCTGAATCATGCACAACCATGGTATATATACAGAACATTTACATAATGTATATATTAACATTATATCAGCCTCCAAAAAACTCATATAGGTTGACAACTCATTTTTGGGACGTAAACCTGCAAATGGCTTACTTCACATTAAATTGGGATAGCAAATTTAAAAACAAAATAAATACATCACCTCTAAAGAATACAACTATATAATTCAACAACAACAAAAAATACATAATTCTCCAGCCAGACTGTCTTCTTTGTGTGCTAAAATGAGTCACCTTGTCATCAGCTGGCAGCACAGCTTGCTTGCAGGCCCAGATTTTGTCTTCATTTCATTCTGACAATGACATTTATGTTAATTTGTTCCATGCCACTGCCAGGCATCTGGAGAGGCCAGTCCCACTCTCTTTCACACTTTCTTTTCATTTTGACCAACACAAATGCATGTGCCTTGAGCAGTGGGCCTTAGATAAACAGATTGATTCAATGGGAGGGCAAGGAGAAACCGTCTCCTGTAGAGGAGACACTTCAATCACACTCAGGTGGGCCACAGGCCTCTTCTTTGTCCCGTGTGCACTGTGCAATATGGTGAAAGTAAGCAAGCATCATATATATACATTTCTATGCTCCCCTATGATCTCTTGAGCTCACACACTGCATTCCACTTTCTCACTATCTCTCTCTGTTACATACACCTGGTCCCCTGGGCTCTGAGAGTGATACTGGCTGCAGTGCCCAGGCTCTCCAGAGACACGCAGTGCACGGTTCTGTCCCTCTTCACCTTTCCGACAGTGGCAGCCACGGGCATGTGCTGGGGGGCTCTAATCCGCCGCCCAGGTCCCATCGGCAAGGATCATTGAGCTAATTAATAACGTGGCACGGAGAGGGGTGGGAGTCATTAAGAAGCCACGGCTGTGCTCTCTTTGGCACTCTCCTCTCAATGCTGAGTGTGCTGGGGTTGCTGGTAAAGGGGGGAGGGGGACTGCAGATGCAGGGTCTTGCTTGCTCGCACAACCCTCCCAGACATAATTCACTACAATGAAGTTTGGGGTGGGGGGACCTCACACACAAACACGAGATGCAAGCGGCAAGAGCCAGACTAAATTAGAGTGGGCTGAGGCTCAGAGGAAATGAGAGTAAGTCTTCTTGACTTCCTGTCCTCATTAGCAGGCTGTAAGGATTCGTTTGGAGTGGTCTCATTAAACAGAAGCAATGTTAACCCCTTGCACAATGGCATTTATGTCCGGTTTTATTTTGGTTTTATTGTGCACCATTCATTGGTGTATGTTATTCCAAGGAAATATTTTAGTAAAATGTAACTTGCTCATCCTCTGAAACGATAACGTTAACCAATATCCAGATAACAGCTAATCAGGCATTAATTTATTTTTGCAAATTCACATTTGGGCTTCATTACGCCATGAACATCCACTTTTCATTGATTGTCACACTATTTATTCCCATTGAAAATCCTGTTTCACTCAGAAAAAGTGAGATATATGCCACATTACTATGGAAACATGCTTCCACTTAAAACAAAAACAAAGAATAAGGTCAGGTAATTGCTTACATTTATGCATCCTTACATTTACACATTTCTGCAAGTTTTTATTTACGCTTTTTAAACAAGCATCTATCTACTATCTTCTGGCAGAAATGGGATCCCATATTACAGAAGTGAAATGGGTTTCAAAGAGCAATTCACGCTAACCAGCTAGCAAGAGCAACACTTTGATATTACTGAAAAATGATACAATACTTCTAATTACTAAAAAAAAATTACCCCTACTTTGTTACTTTTACTTTTGTTCATTACTTTCTTACAATAATGAATTAGATTTTCAGCACATGCCATTTATTTTATACTTTTTTGTAATTTTGTTGAACGAAGGTGCTCAAGTGGACGAAGCATGTTTAAATACAGTACCTACTCCTATTCTCCCCGCCATTTCCTGTCCTCTTTCCACTATCAAATAATAAAAAAAAAGTTTAAAAAAGGCAAAATTATTTATAGCATTGGCTAAACTATGAGGCTACAATCACTGATCTCTTGAAGCTAATATATAAGTTACATTTAAAGTCACAGTTGCAAACCATTTTAAGTTGCATATTCTCTCTATTACATGTGTAGGTTAAGATTTTCCATTGCCAAAGCATGCAGTATAAAAGAAGACAGTCTCTTTCTTTCTATCCAGTCCCTGCACACCAAACAAAATAAGCACTTTGTGTTCTAGACAACCCAATAGCTCAGCTTCTGCTAATGAAAGGAAGCAGCAGGAACAATTAGTTGAGCAAACAAACAGACCAGAGAGTAAATACCAGGATCTACTATCACTCCCCTGATGTCATGGCCACTAGAATGGAGGTAATTGGGGGAGCTGGAAGTTGAGACCAAATCAATGGAAACTCAGGCATATAGCGGGTAGATTACTCACTGGTTCACACCATCACTCTGGGGACTCAAAGACTGCCAGGAACATGATGCAGGACTACATCCCAGAACTGCAGAACAAGACGGAGACTCATGAACAGCACTGTGAAACAGGATTGAAGGAAGGATTATGGAACAGAATTGTGAAAAACAGTTAATGAGCCAAAAAAAAAACACCTCTGAACAAGACTTTGCCAATTCATTATTTAGTTAATGCCTTTATCCCAAGCAACTCTCAGTACACTTATTACAGGGACAATCCCCCTGGAGAAACACAGGTTAAGTGTCTTGCTCAAGGGTCATCTCCAGCTGGGTTGGAACCTACATCCTTTCAGTTACCAGTTCTACAACCAATAGGCTACGCCACCCAAAAGATGTGGAACAGAAGTTTGGATCAAGAATGCATTTCAGGGATTTGGAACAAACAGAGCTCACTTCACCAATTGGTCTAAAATCTTACATTTACTGATCTTGTTCATCCATTTTATTCTTTGCAAACTTAAATGTTTTGAATTGACTATATTTTCAATTGTTCTTGCACATTCTGTTAGTTTTTCACCAAGATGATAGACAAGGTTATAGAAATAATGACGTGACAGTTTTGTAGCAACTGTAAGAATGTTGAAAAATATTCTATATCCATTACATATTTTGCACTGTATGCCTCTATACACGTATCAGTATAATAAGTTTGTGGAAATACATTATAGCTGGATAATTTCCATCTATTTAACAAAATAAAATAAATAAAAAATAAATAAATAACGTAAATACTCTTTTTTTAAATAAAACATTGTTTTATATAATATTATTAATATAATATTAATTCTAGCAAACATTGAATATACTGGTAAACACACACACACACACACATTACCGTTCAAAAGTTTAGGGCTGATAAGATTTATCTGGAAGAAGATTCCTATGCTCACCAAGGCTAAATTTATTTGATCAAAAATACAGTAATATCTGTAAAATTGTGCAATATTATTGAATTTTAAAATAGCTGTTTACTTGTATTTTAATGTAATTTAAAAGATTATTTATTCCTGTGATGGCAAAGCTGAATTTTCAGCAGCCTCAATGAACATTTGGTGCTCAAGAAACATTTCTTTTTATTATCATTGTTGAAAACATTTCTGTGGAAACCATGGCACATTTTCCGGATGCTTTGATGAATACAAAACTGAAAAGCACAGCATTTGGCTATTTAAAAAATGAAATCTATTGTAACATTATAAATGTCTTTACTGTTAGTCGAACTGAGCTGGCTTCATAACTAATAAATTGTGCAATATTCACTCGGTTTTTACTGAACTGAAGAACTTTGAAAAATTATTGCTATGAAGGTGTTTTGAAATCTGCATTGTATATAGTGCTAAATAAATAAATGTAACTTTTATGATATTACATATGCTACAAGAAAGTATTAATTTATTTCATGAAAATCATACTGACCCTAATTCCTTGAATGACAGTGTATTTTTAAAAATTACATTTATTACTCTTTAATGGCAGGCAGTCAGGCACATCACCGCTAACAGCAACACACTAAAAACAACCTGATGGTGAGTATTGCATGGCAATCACTACTGTTGTTGTTTTACTTTAAGGTTATATAGCTTATACTCAGAAGGTGAATTGTAAGACTTAAGCAGCTCCCTTTCTAATCAAAGAGGACAAAACAACAGCAGATAACGACATCGACACTGCAAGCCACTCTATAAAGCAAGTGACTGCCAAGCTCACTGTGGGAGTTCTGCTGTTCCTCTATATCATGCGTTATTAATAGAGCAAAGTGTTGATTAGAATAGGCCTCCCCCTCTGCTCTCCTTCTTATCAGCTCTCCCAGCACCTCTCCTCCTGCCCTCCAAATGCCAACACATTCCTGCTTTCCTGCTCATTGACAGAGCTGCCAGTCACCGCTGAGATGGATGCCACTCCTGGGAGGACTCCCTAGCCTCCACTATTGACTTATTTGTTTTGCTGATCTAACAACCCATGATCCTTCATCTAAGGTGAAAGGTGGACTTGTATGTGAGCTTACTGCATGCTGTATACTATATAGAAAAAAAATTACAGCGAAAAGCGGCAGCTTAACCATAAAAATACGGTAGCAACATTATAGGTTATATGGATAGAACCTAAATTGACAGTAAAAAAAACTAAAAAAACACGTAGTAACTGATAACGTTCAAATCTGTTTCGTACCTTTATAATATACCGACAACCACCTGATAATGAGAAAGCCACATGAATCTTATCATAAGTAGATTTTTCACAATCTGAGGTAAATATAAGTTTATTTAATGTTGATTGTGTCATACACACAAGTACAAACCACCATCTTTGACAATACAGTAATGCAATGAATATTTAACAATGAAAGATGTAAATAACTGTGCTGATAAAAAACAAAAACAGGAACGAAGTGTCACACGAATTGTTTTAAATACATGAAATGTCCCATTAGATTTATCATTCCCCATATATAGTAAGGAAGTTTACTGTTAACCAATGAACAGGTTCTTATTATGGATGCACCCATACAAGCTTTCTGTGCCAATACTGATTATTTAGAATAATATCTGCTGATACAGATATACCAAAAGTTTAACAGTTCTGCTTTTTATGTTTTTTTTATACTTATACACTTTAATTATGCAGTTTTGAAGGAAATGCAAACAAGACCTTTTAATCTGTCTATTTCAACATGTTGTCCATGTTTCAAAGGAAATGGTCTCTATGGAAGCTTGTGACTGCCACAGAATAAAAAAATAAAAAATTTAATCAGGATTTTTACATTTCACAATTCTGAGAATTTTCTCCTCAGAAGTCAGAATTTTGCCTTTTGTTCTTAGAACTGCTATGAAAAAAGTCCAAATTATGAGTTATATACTCAGAATTGCACGAATAAGTCAGAATTGTAAGATAAAAAGTAACAATTACCTTTAAAAAAAATAAAAATAATAATAATTAATCCTGTGGTGGAAACGCTTCCAGAGATCTCAGTCATAAACAGAAAACACATTACTCAAATGAACAGTCTTAACTCACATTAACTGATATTGTTAAGACTTCTTAACTTATTGGATGTTCTTACCTGTCACTAACATTAATTTCTGAAAAAAATTCCTGTTAAGTTCACAATCATTCAGTGTTATTCGGTACTGTTAACATTGGCTGTTCTTAAATAATTGGTGGATGGCTAATAGTACAGATAATTATCTATAATTAAGTTGTAATGTATCATTTACAGTATTTTACCATTAAAATAAAAAAAATATTTTTTTAACTGTGTACAGTGTTTCTTTGAAGGTAAGAATGGAGTCTAAGTATGCAATTATGCAGTGAGCTGGAGTACTGCGAGAGAGCTCTGTAAGGCCTCTGTTCAGTTTAAGTGGAGGGTAAAGGCAGTTGCTGTAATGCTATGCAAAAACTCCATTTACTGGAAATCTCTGGCAGTGAAAAGGAGCGCTGTCATTTCACTGCCTGTACAGTGGGGCATTTCTCCCTCTTTGATCCGTGACCCTGTCCAGACTAACATTTGTATCTGGCTAATGATTCCCCAGCCTTTTGCACGCACACCTTTTGGCCTGTCGCTCCTTCCTCGTGCCAACTGTCTATCCAGCTGGGCTAAAAAAAAGCCTGTCCTGATTCTGTCAGTGATACCTCCGCATCTGTGCGATCCATTTGTTTGGAGAGCTAATCAGGAGCAGAGAAGAAAATCGAGGCGGCTTGAGTCGCTGCCTCTTTGAAGGGTGACTCCAAACGGTGGCTGGTCATTTAGTGCTCCAGAGCACTGGCCCTCATTTCCCTGCCACTTCAGACGGAAGCAGCAGCCCCTCTCCCCCACAAACAAAGTGCAAATAGGTTCCAGTGCTCATTTATGCATGCCAGTCTTACACTCGCCTGATTAAAACAATGTAAATGATTCATTCACGACCTGACTTCCAGGGACACAGGGAGTTGAGCAGGAGGGCTCTCATTAACAGCACAGCCTCAGTCCAACTTACTGGATGCGGGGACGACTTTGTCAAATCAACATAAAAAATTTAGCACCACAATCTATATTGTATAAGAGGTGTTATATAGCCATTTAATAAATTGCAGTGCTGCTGTGGAACCGCATGTGTTAGCTTTGCTGGAATCGGTTGACTTCTCAATTGTGATTTAATAAGATTAAGGTAAAATATATTTTATGCACTTTTTATAATATACAAAAATCATTTTCACATGCAATTCTAATCATCTAAATTAATTAAATCACATAATAAACAGGGACGTGCACAGGATTAAAAATAACTTTAATAAACGTTTTATCTTGCAATTCAGCCTTTTTGTCCTTAAATATAAGAATTTTGAAAATAGGAATTTTGAGATATAAACTTGCAATTCTGATTTTTAAAAAGTCAGAATTATGAGATAAAAAATCTTTTTAATTTTTATTCTGTTGCAGTAACAAAAAATATCTCGCAATTATGGCCATTTTTCTGAATTCTTGCAATTCTTTTTTTCTAAGAATTCTGAAAAATGGCTATAATAGCATTATTATATGAATTAGAATTTGATATGGCGTGACAGAAAGAAACATTTTCTGAATTTCTATTCAAAGAAACTCAGCACAGCTTGAGTACAAATTCTGGAAATTTGAGTGCTCATCCACTCTTAGCCTATAAATCTTTACTCTCTTTACCTTTTTCATTCTTTTTAATATTTTCAAACAAGGATATTTTCAATATTTGTTTAGCTGTTACATTTTGTCCAGCTTTGCTTTCCTAGTTAAAAATGTGTTAAATTAATTACTTCCTGACATTTATATTCAAAATGAAAATCTGCATCCTGTTTGCCATCTCAAATCAGTGCCAATTCAAATTCAAGGAATTCTCAATCCAATTCTGAATGTTGCACAACCCTGAAAATACATATTCATACTCAAACGTTGACTTGACGACCACTATAAGCCAAAGAGCAAGTGAGAAAACTACTCCTCCATTCAATAGTACACAGAAAGTCTGATTTATGTAAGGAGCGCCACCTACTGGATGCCAGTGGTACAAGCATGAAAAATAAATCCTTTCACAAGTTACTGTCCAAAGCACAACGCACAATCCCCAGGACCTCCAAGGGAGCAATAAACTTCTAAAAATAGTTAAGACAGGTGGTGCACATAACAAACGCTTTTGAGCTGCATCACGAAGTGAAGTGAAATAGATAAAGTTATTTTTTGTTATAAGGGCTATAGCTTTTGCCATTGCTCTGCAGGGAATCACTTTTAAAAGTGTAAAGTAGAACTCATTCGCTTTCAAAGCAAAGACAAGTGTATTAAATCTTATGTGGAGTGTGTTTAATGGCCCGCCATGTTGTATGGAGTGTGAACTACAGTATGTCAATTCATCTGGATTTCAAGCACATCATCATAGCACAAGGCAAGAGATTCAAGCTGTCGGACATCAAAGCACACCTGACAGCCGTTCATGCTTCTGTGAGGCACTGATAACCCCATCCATCATATTTGTTTGGCAAGAGAGAAAGAAAGAGAGGAAAAGAAGGAGGGGTGAAGTCATAATTAATGGTCTCTTTTGTGGTAGCTCCACCTGGCCTGAACCTCGTGGCCCGAGGCTCTTAGTGAAGCAAGTCCGTTCAGTTCTGCAACACCTGGAGAGATCGCGAACTCCGCTTATGGCTATTTCTTCCATTCTCATTCTCCTTCTTGCCCACTTTCTCTCCTTCATTTGACCTCACAATTTGCAAGTGACTCTTTATCATCTACACTAAGATACCAACATCATGTCACTAATCAGTTTTTGATTTATTAAACATTCCTTTGGTGTGTACTGGACATTTTCAAGTAGAGCTGGATGCAGGCGTAAATAGCCTCAAATGCATTCACTAGCTGTCCGTTATACACATGCTGCACTGAACTGGATTATAAACTTTGGCAACAAGAGACGAGCATGATGCCTGAACCAAGTCAATTCTACTTCTGCAGCACTTCTCACCTCTCATGGCATTCCAAAGTAGCCTGAAAGAGATCACTAGCCACAATGTGCAAGACAAGGGCGGAAAAAACCCTCCCCAATATGAAAACAGGAAAAGAAAAACAACATGTTAGCCATGTGATAATTAAAATAAGGATGCACAACATATTGAAATTGTATCAGATTTATTTTAGTTTTTTTTATCCGCCTATATTGGATATGCATTATTAACCAATATTAGATATTAAATTGTGCAAGCTCACTGGGGTTTGAGAAAAGTACTTTATAAGTAAATTGCATTATTATATTATTAACAGTATTTTTAAATTCATTTTAGATCTAAAACACACTATAAAAACACAAATACTGACAGTTAAATATAATCTTTAGCAAATATCTATTTGTTAAGTGTTTTATTACTAGTATTATTTGTGTTTTAATATTTTTATTTTTAAGATCTTCAGTAATGCAGATTTCTAATTTCACATTTTCTTTATTTTCATATTTTTATGAAAATAACAAAATATATAAACATTAAAATACCATATTTAAATAGCATCAAAATAACAATATTTATAATAATGCAAAAATTATTTCTTAAATAACTGTACATTTTATTATTTAAGATTTTATGTTGAAGGTTTTTTAATATTGAATAAAAAAAATAGATTTTTAAAAATAGAATAAAACTATTAAAATAAAATTAATACAAATATATAAATATATTAAAATAATAAAATGGCATTAAAACAATACTACATTGATAATATTAAAAAATATATTCTAATAATTATAATATTCTTTTATTTATTCGTTTTTGCTTCAGTATTTTAGTTAGTAATCTTAGTATTTTAACATTGGCAATGTATTGGTTATCATTACTACAACATAAAAATAAAAATCAGCTGGTATATAGGCCGAAATTTAAATATCACTGCATCCCTAAATTCAAAAAGAACCACACGACATAGTTAAGGTTACTTAGACATGTTTGTCATCAACACCTTATGTTTCCTATCAAACAATTACCAGCTAAACTCTGTTCCTATCCCTTAACTGTAAAGGAAAGCTCCCAACTCTAAACCCAGTTGGAACAGACTGTATTGAGCAGCTAATTGAACATAAAAGTCCAAGTTTGAGGTTTTCCCTCATCATTTTCACTTATTCGGTTAAACCTGCTTTAAAGCACAACGAGGTCCTGTAACACACCATTAGAGCGTCTTTCTCTGGAAGTCTCTGCAAGTATTTGCACACGGGTCCTTACACAGTCTGCAATCCAGTTGTCATGGCAGCAGCAGCTGTATCCACGGAGAGGTAAGGAAGCTGGCACCCCCCAATAACACGAGCCCCCTCCCTCGGGTGACCCGCTGCTGAACCAGGGCTGAGAGCAGAGGTCAATGGCTTGGAGCAGACGCATGACAGTGAGGGATGATGGCGAATGAGAATGAGAAGAGGGAGTAGAGGCATACAGATGGGGAAGAGAGGAGATATGGAGAAAAGAGAAAAAAAACGAGAGAGAAGAGCAAATTTAATTACTATCAGTGGAGGGATCTTCAAAAAACAAATCGACTGCCAATTTTTCTGTGGGCTGTGTGAAATTAAGGCACCGTGCAAAATGGATGGAGCTCTGCCGCTGGCTTTTTATCCTCCAGTGAAATTAAAAATGCCTCTTGTCCAGAGCAGAGATGAACAGATTACTTCCATGTGTCATTTTATGCCCGCACTTGATATTGTTTGTCTCAAATGCACAGATGTGCGTTGTTGAACTGCTGTGTTCATCAGTAAGATGTGGGCAGAGATGTCAAGTGAGTTGACCTTTGACAGCCCTTTCCAGAGGTCAAGCAGTTTAGGTCAGTGTCCTACATATAGCATTACATGTTCTTCTCACCTGGAAAATCAAAGAAACATCTGAGAACATTGGCACTGAGAGATCAAGTTACTAATAAATGCTCAAACATACGAGACAAACTTATAACCTTAATCAGAAATATCTCGGATTTTATTGTGTTAATCACTTTTGCTCTTCTGACTGAGTGAATTGCGACGAAAGGTAATAATACATTTTAAGGTGTTGGGTGAAAAAAAAAGTGATATAAAAGTCCGAACCACTAAAATGGCAAAACCAGAATAGATAAATTATGCCTTTAAAGAGATGCAGTAATTAAAATAATATCACTGTTCTTAAACATTATCGTTTCTGTTGTTTATGATTTCTTGCTAATTATTAATTTACATTTTAATTCTGAAATGTTTTTATGGACCATATAGTCACAACATATTTAATTTGACACAAACAGAATATACAAAAATAGTCTGTTAAATTAACACTTTGTTAAAGCATTTTATCTTCAATTTAGCAAGGTAAATAAATTATGTATTATTAATCTGGGTATTAAATATATGGTATATTTTTTGTATTGTTGTGTTGTCCTGGCATTGGTAATAAAACATTATTACAAAATAAATAAAAATAAACAAAATCAGTAAAACTTGTTAACACTGCTGCAATGTAGTTAACAGCAATAATGGTAATGGTATTAGCAACATCCTCAAGATTAATGATTTTTCAGCAAATTCTGTAAAATCTAAAGATTAAAGCATATGATTTTTTACAAGGGTTATATATTAAACTAAGAAAAAACTGAAACTGTCACTGCTAATATTTACTTGAATATATTTAATTATGTTAATGAGGTTGCTAGATCACTTAATGAAATTGGATTTATCATTAAAAAGGGCTATCCATTTGCCTTTTTTTATACTGTGTAAGTCACCTTTCAAATACAGCTTCTCACAATAAATTTGGCACCTCTTAGATTTCCTATTTTGGAAAGTTGTGCAAGCTTAATTTTCCTTTTGCTGTTTGAACAAAAGGAAACACTGCTTTACCTCAGTTTACCCTGCTATTCTTTACTGTTTTGTTCCAAACAAAAGTGTAAATGGTCAATGTCCTAGGTCACGTCTAATTTTCATAACTTGTGTTTTATAGTTTTTTTGTCCACTGGAAAACCCCATTAAACAGCCTACAGCCTCAGTTTTACCTCAAATTAAATATGTTGAGCTAAGGTCCATTATAATATTTTCATCAGTGGTTTTCTGGCATGTCAAGAAACTACAATGAAGCATAAATGCGCGATGTCTCGGGTAAAATATAACTATGATAATTTTATAAAAATGTGACAACACGTTCACAGATCACCACATTCAGTGCATTAATGAAACCCTTGTCTGATTAGCATCATTTATTGCATCTATTAATTTGAATTATAAACGTGTATCTGCAGGTTATTCAATTCTCATTACAGTGCTCATTAGCATTCAGGTACAGGACACCCCTTGAAAACCTGACTGAGGCAAACAGCTCCCTCTGCTGGTCACTGACTTGCACTTCACCTTGAACACTGACAGGCTGAGTGTGATCTATACTCAAATTCAATGCATTCTGTTTTATACTCAAAGCAAAATACATTTTTTAAAACACAAAAGGCTTGCACTGAGCTGCCTGGTGCGTGTAACGCAGTAGCTGATGCTAGCCATGCTGAGATTGTTTGTTTGTGCGGCACGTGCTGTCTGTCTGCTGTAGCGCGGTGCACGAGCATTCTTTTTCATTTGCTTGTTTTCCAGATGTCGTGTCCTCCACATCACCCCGTCCTCATCCTGTTCGGCTAGCCCTCCCTCCCACCCTCTGCCTGCAGCAGCGTCAGAGATCCTAACCGCATCAGGCGAGATAGCAGATTGGAAGTACAAGAGCAAGCCATCCATCAAAAGAAAGAGATTTGGGAAGCAAGGAGATGCGAGGGAGAAAGCAAGAGAGGAAGAAAAAGGGAAAGATAATCGGAGGGATTTCAGCTAAACCGCAGATTATTAGCACTATGAGTCTAACATGTCTAGACCCCGTCTCGATGTGTTATTTCTTACCGAGACAATAAACTAGAGCTAAACAGAAATGCAGACCTGATATAAGACTGTTGTTATGGCAACCTCAGTGCTATGTGGCGACATCAACGGTGATCTGACTTAACAAAACTATTCTCAGAAATACAATTGACAATGAACACATTCAAAAGCAAAGAACTGAGAAATTAACCATTCGGAAACGAATTGAAAATTTCATTCACAAATTTGAATTTCATTTGAAGTGAGGTAACAAAAAGGATGCAGACCTGCAATTAAAATTTAAATTTAGGGAAGTAGAAATAAAATGAAAAGTAATTTGAAGAAAGCCACATAAAAGTAGGCCTAATTTGAAATAGAAAATAAAAGATCAGACAGATCGAGATCGATAAGCACAGACAGACAGAAAAATAGAAAGATAGATAAACACAGACAGACAGAACACAAAAGATGGACGGACGGACGGACAGACAGATAGATAGATGACAGACACACAGATGAATAGATAGACCGACAGATAAATAAACACAAACAGAAAGACTGACAAACGAACGGACAGACCAGATGGATGGATGGATGGACACACAGATAAATAAACATGGACGGACGGACGGATGGATGGATGGATAGATAGACGGACAGTCAGACCAACATACAGACACACAAATGAAAAGATAGACCAACAGATAGATAAACACAGAGAGACGGACGGACAGATAGATAGAAAGACGGACGGACGGACAGATAGATAAATACAGACAGACGAACGGACAAACAGAAAGATAGAAAGACGGACAGACAGATAGATGGATGCGGTGTAACGATATTCAAACAGAACCGAAAAACCGTGATACAACACCCAAGGTACACACAGCGATGCTCTTGGTCTACTATATTTCAGTGCATTGTTACAGAAAGAATGTGTCCACAGAGTCATGACTAGCTCTAACCCGATCTCATGAATGTGCGTTATCAATAAAGCAGAAGCGCTTCACCGTAGGTGTACGGTGATCATCTCTTCAGCGAGCAGCACAAACAACAATGCATAATATTAAAAACTATGACTGGGACTGTCATACACATAGCATTATAATGAGAAAAGTATTATAATAAAACGCTTTGAATTTTTAAGAGTTTAGCTGCCTTGTTTCCGCACATTGTTGCATGAAGAATGCATCCACAACAGAAGTTACACGTTCAGAGCAGCAAAATCTATACAAGTAGTATAGTGTAGGTCTATCCTATATGAGATCAATCTAATGAGTTAAACTGTTAAACTCGTGAATTAAATAAATTCAGTTTGTGGCACTGCTGAGGTGGTGTGGAAGCCCAGCTTTCTTTGACATTGGCCTTCAGCTCATCTGCATTTTTTGGTCTCTTGTGTCTCATTTTCTCTTGATGATACCCCATAGATTCTCTATGGGGTTCAGGTCTGGTGAGTTTGCTGGCCAGTCGAGCACACCAACACCATGGTCATTTAACCAACTTTTGGTGCTTTTGGCAGTGTGGGCAGGTGCCAAATCCTGCTGGAAAATTAAATCAGCATCTTCAAAAAGCTGGTTAGCAGAAGGAAGCATGAAGTGCTCCAAAATTTCTTGGTAAACCGGTGCAATGACTTTGGTTTTCAAAAAACACAATGGACCAACACCAGCAGATGACATTGTACCCCAAATCATCACAGACTGTGGAAACTTAACTCTCGATTGGTTGTGCATCTTTTTCTTTCACACTTTCTCCTTCCACTCAACTTTCTGGTAACATGATGCTTGGATACAGAACTCTGTGAGCAGCCAGCTTCTTTGGCAAATGAAAGTTTTTGGCTTACTCTCCTTGTGAAGGGTGTCAATGATTGTCTTCTGGACAACTGTCAGATCATCTTCCTCATGATTGAGTAGCCTAGCGAACCAAACTGAGAGACAGTTTTAAAGGCTCAGGAAACCTGTGCTAATGTTTTGAGTTGATTAGCTGATTGGCATGTAACCATATAAAATTGGTGGGTTTTTGTTAAATGTGAGCCAAAATCATCACAATTAAAAGAACTAAAGAATTAAACTACTTCAGTCTGTGTGCAGTGAATTTATGTAATACACAAGTTTCACAATTTGAGTTGAATTACTGGAATAAATGAACTTTTCCACGACATTCTAATTTATTGAGATGCACCTGTATTGTTAGACAACAGACAAACAAACAACAGACAGAAAGACAGACAGGTAAACATGGCAGGACGGACAAAGATAGATGCATGGCAAACGCGCAGACAAGAAGAGGACCTGAGGAACAGCCGTCTTATCTGGCCTGCAGCAGGTAGTGGCTATATGATGGACTGCAAGTTAAAACAGGTATCTCATGTGAAATCTTCACAGTGCGGCATTCTCTCCACTCCCCTGCACTCTTACCCATGATTCATGCAGCAAGGCAGAGAGTTGCTCCGTAATGGGAAACATACCGCATGTTTCAGTATGCACGGCATGTGCAAAAAGTTTGGGTCATACTTGGGTTGCCCTGCCACTACCTCAGTTCTCAGCAGCTCTTCATCGCTGTGGTATAACGCTTCACTTCCCCTGTATCTCCGGCACCCCTGCGCTGCATCTGTGTATCGCAGCTCTTGCCTCCCCCTCATAATGTGTTTGTGGCTCTCTCTCTTTTTCTCTCCAACATGCTCTCTATCTCCATTTCTAATTCCCTCACTCTATCTCTTCCACCTTCTCCTTCCCCACTGATGAATCACCTTCCCCTCCCGTTGAACTCGACTGAATCTGAGGGAAGCAGTAAAGTAGCATCGATCAGCCCCACAAGCCACAGCAAAAAGACACGGAAACAACAAACCGCGCTCGCATGTGCGTGTTTCTACATGTCTCGCACACTCGTGAGTGTGTGTTTTTACCAGGCGCAGGGGAATACGAAAGGTCGCAAATCTCTCTGGGCCCAGTGTGTGATTTGCATGTTCTATGCAAATGGATGCGTCATTACCTGACTAGTCCAGTTCTATCTGTGCACTGGTACACTGAAGAAAAGGTGCACGTTTGTGTCCACATGTGCAAAATATGTGCATTCAGCACATAAGGGAATCATAAATCAGTTCACATTCTTTTGGCCTATAAAAACTAGAATGGGGAAAAAGCACATGGCTGAATTGCTGGCACTTGCAAAACACAAGAAAGGTGCATTATCATTGAAACTTGTATAGAAATGATCAATCAGTAATGCAGCAAGAAGTTAGAAAAATACACCTTTCGTAAAGCTAAAAGACCAGTCTTTAAATATTGAAAGCAGTGGTCAACCATAATATTTGCAGACCAAAAAAATAAAATAGGCCTATATTATATATACATATACACATAACATTACTGATTTGTTAGTCATCTACAACCTTGTGTTAAAGATGTTTCCATGACTATCAGTCAATCTTGCAATTATCTAAATAATGTTACATTGTCAACATTTAAATCAACAGAATTCAAAACGATACTTTTATTAAATCATGTTTTATTGCAGTGAGGAGCATCCGGTTATCTTGGAAATTACATAAAATTCACATCTTAATTAAAATAACTATTGTCATTACGTACTAACGAGTCGAGAAAAAGATGTTAAAAATTGATGTAAATTGCAGTTCATTAATCATACTGGAAATAGAAGGTAAACTCAAGGCAAATGTATTAGGTCATTTAGTATTCCCTGCATACAGGACATTCACATACTGTGCGCACTATACACACTGTATACTGCTGGAAGAGTAGATATAATCTTATAGTAAGCTATATTGAATGTAAACTGCATGTACACGGATTTCAGCATGGTGAAACTACCATAACGCTCTTACCATTGCTGCAATATATTATGCATACAGTACATCGATACATACTGTCAATATGCACACAATACTGATAAAACCTACTGTTTCTCAAAATGAACCAAGTTTAATGTGTGGAATACTGTATCCTATATTCATCTCCAATGCAAGACGTACCCTAATATAAGCTGTCATTTTTATCTTTTTTTTTTATTCATCATTTGAGCAGACTCAAATGTTGACATTTTTTTGAAATGCAATAAAAAATAAAAACATTAAAATAAAAAAATAGAGCTTGAGAGATGGAATATTGTATCCCACAAAGCCATGAACTTTCATCTCCAGTGTGATGAACCAACTGAAAGCAGACTAATATCAGACTAATGTGCATTCATTGTGATGAGGTAATGTGACAGCAAAATATTAGAAACACTGAGCATAGAAAACAACACGTAATAATATTTGCAAAATCAAAGAACATAGCAAGAACAAAGCTCTGTCCTGAAAATCCTCTTGGGCCGAGCACTGGACCTGCGGGCCATCTTTATTTTTGAGCCCTAAAAAAGTGTCACATTTTCAAAGCCAAAGTAGAATGTGAACACATCAGGTTGAGGGCATAAAATGCCTCTTTAATGTAACTAATTGCCACAACCTTTCCCCTGACCTCATTCTTGCACTTAATGAATCACTGTGTGGCAATGAAGAAACCCTTGACCATAAATAAGTGGACTAACAGGAAACAAATGTATCAACAACACAGCCAGAGGCCTGGCATTTCACTGACACCGACTTCTATTTCCCTTCTCCATTAGGGCACGACCGCTCTGTCTCGGACGGGTGGCGTTCTCCCTCTCACCTCTCGTTTTGTTCCTAATGTACTGGCAAAGGTAGACTCCATTAGTCCCTGCATGCACCAAACACATTTATGTCTCCTCTCTCATTTCCTGCTTTTCATTGCACCATGATACATCAGCATGCCCATAGCAGTGTGGAGGGGAAAAAAGGCTTGTGAACTTGGAAGTTGCCTGTTGAGAGTGAGTGCCACCTTGTGGCTGGTTGGTGTAGGGATGATCACAAGACAGCATGTCATTGTCTGCTGTTTAAAGAGCCCCTCAAGAAATAGATAAAACAAACAGACATGTTTTATCAAGAGACAAAATCACAGAGGCCAGATAAGCGCCCTGGAGTGGAATCTAAAAACTCTGTTGCATTCCTCCTATTTCCTCAATCTCTTCTCAGCAGAAGCTCTGAGTCAACAGCGTATGCAGATGAAGGAAACTGTTTGTTTTCATGTGTGCGTGCCATCACAGGTGTGAGTGAACGTGCTCATTATTGCCAATTCCTGTAGGCCTGCTTTTAGAAAACAACCTCTGCGTGCTTGTACAGGGGAGTTATGTTTGCATGAGTCGAGGGGGTGACAGGGGGACATTGACGGATCGTGTCAGACGGCGCAATTGCAGGTTGTTGCGTCCCTCCTGTCACCAGGCTCATCTGTCTGGGAGGTGGCCATACCTGCAAGGCACTGTGCGTTCCTCCTCCTGCTGAGGGATCACACGGGAACGGCTGCCAGATGAAGCCGCCCGGTCTTGCTCACCTGCTCCCCGCGACTCTGTGTGTTTTGCAGTCAATCATAGTCACAGGGCCATGATGAAGCGAGGAGAAGCCGCAGAAACCAGAGGAGGTATTTGTCAGCTATGTGTGAGGTCAACATGCGAGTTGAAACAAAAGTGAAATTGGCAATGTCTACAGAAACTTCAGTGGTGGCCTTGAAAGACAGTGAGAATACTCACTACTCGCATACTGGCAATACCTGCTTGTTTAATGCATGGGGAAGCATCAAGTTTTCTTGTAAATTAAATAAATTATTTTTTACAAATGTGTAACTCTTGGCATAACAATTAAATGAATCAAGGGATAAAAAAAGTAGTAAGAAGCAGTTCATTTATCATACTGGAACTAAAAGCAAGTCAAGGCAAATGTAATTGGAAATCTTCATAATTTATGAAAGCTGTGCATAATGTGCACAGTATGCACACTGCATACTTCAGAACAGTATTTAAAGTGTCTTATGCTACATTAAGTGCATTTCTGTACAGCCTATGTATGAAATACCTTATTGCTGTATTATGCAGTGTGTATGCTGTGCACAGTAATTCTTATCAAAGCATAGAATACCCATAACTGTAACACAGAATGCATAGAATTCTGTATTTCACAATGCAATGCACTTGACTCGACCCTCCATCTCAAGTGTGACTGATGAACTGGAAGTAGGCTAATATGAGCGGTGATCTCTAGACTCATTTGATTAGACTGGTAAATATTCCGACATTTTATACAACAATGGGATCAAACTAAAAATACAAATGAATTATAATAAAAAAGAAATATGATATTCAAAATAAATTAAACTACAATTAAACCAAATAACCAGACTAAATGTATCATGAAATGAAAACAGATAAATGAATGAATAGAGTAAATAAATTAAACTGAAATTAATCTAAATAAACAAAGTGAACATACAATGTACTGACAGATTAATAAATAAATAAATACGTAAATGCAAATTATTTATCTATCTATCTATCTATCTATCAATAAATAGATCAATATTACCAAAATAAATTAAATTAAACTAAATTACCAAGCTGGAATAAACATGCAATGCATTGATAGACAATAAAATGGATTGTTTTTGATTGCTGAATTAACCATATAATTTACTTAAACATTAAACATGCAGTATGTTGAAGTCAAGTGGGGTCATGTAAAAGCATTACATTTATAACTTATATATTAATATCCTACTGTTTCACTAAATATTTTCACAGTATAGTATACAATGCATACAGTACAGTATTCAATCAGTAGTCATTTAGTTTTCCATTCAGAAAACAGTCACAGTCACATTCTCTATCGCCCCCTGCAGGTAAATAGTGACTGACAGCTCTTGCATATCTCTAACCAGTACCAATAGTATAGACTACATTTGTATGGCTTTGCCTTACAATGCCACAACCCCATCTGATCCAATACATCAGAAGATTTCAGACCATTCTGCAATTCCAATCTAATTCAAAGCAAGTCACTCTAATTCAAGGCAAAACTCCAAGAGATTACGACCATTCAATTTTAAGTGTAGAAATTAGCAGAGAACTGAATGCTCGGTGTGGCCCAGCCCCCACTGCCAGCGCTCCGGCGGGTTTGAGGATGCTTTATGGTGGGCAATTCAGCTGCAGCTGCTATCTGCACCATCTCAGGAATGACCGCGCTTGGAATCAAGTGCAATAAAGCAGACTGGAAGAGGAGGGGGAGAGGAACAGAAAGAGGAAACAAAAGAGAGCTAGTTCGTCTGGATGACCATTTGGGGGGGAAGGAGGGGGAGTGGGTCACTGCCCTCGCTTTTTTACCCAAACAGCAAGGAGAGAATGCCACACACATTCACACAAACCTCAGAGCAAAAGTCTCACACCGCGAGCCATTGGAGGTTTTGCTATTTGTTTTCACAGGAGTTTCTAAGAAGGGCACAGACCTACGTTTTCCACCTGCTCACACTGTACATACAAACTGTAGAGTCTAACACAGCCTCTCACAGGTCTCTCTCCATCAGGCCTAGTGGTCTGGGCCTCAGGAAATCCCCTCCAAAAGAAGAGCGAGTTGTTATTTATGTCTCCTACCCTTAAAAGGGTGCTTTATAACCCGTGTCAAACAAGAGCAAAGGGGAAAGGGGAGCGTCAGGATGAGCTACTGAAACACAGAGTTAGAAAAAGCAAGCGTGAGAATATATTAATCAGAACCAAGTCAGATTAGTCTCATCAGGTTTAGAATTTTTACATTGCTTCAAAAACTATAGTAATAGTAAAGTCACATACCTATAGTTTTATTTTTTGCTACTAACAGTTGTTGAAGTGAAATGAAGTTTCTTCAGAATTGGATGTGACTTCAAGTGATGTTGTCTGAATAGGTGAGTTATTAACTTTATAATTAGAATAGTTCCCAGCAGTTTGATCCATTAATGACAGGATAATAAATTATTCATACTGATTTTGCTATGTACATTCAATGTACGTGTATTTTTATGTCTTGCAAACTTAAAAGTTTGGCTTTCAGGTTAACAAAGATAAGGTTGTTGAAACTGTAAGAATGGCTCAGCATGAAAATAGGATAAAATGACAACCAGTCAGTAATGTTTTGACATACAAGTAATTATTTTCGACCTAAAGTGTTTATTAAACGGAGTTGGCGAGTTGTTTATGTGTGATGTAATGTGTTGAAGCTGCCAAAGCTTGCTTTCCTAGTTTTCTTTTCAAAGATTTTACAACTTGCTAAGCCTTTTTAAAAAAAATAAATGTGTAATTTAAATTCTAAAACATTCAAATAAATATTAAATATAAAGAGTAAAGAGTAATAAAAAGTAAAAATATTCAACTTTAATAATAAAAAGTAAAATTATGCATGCATACTATATTATGCAGAAATATACATACACCGTTCAAATGTTTTTTAACAAAAATTTGTTCTGCAAAAATGCATTATATGAACCAAAAATGACAATTAACATTTATAATGTTAAATATATATATATATATATATATATATATATATATATATATATATATATATATATATATATATATATATATATATATATATATAAGAATAAACTGTTTTATAGCCCTAAATCTGAATATTAGAATGATTTCTGAAGGTTCAACTGATCATCAGCTTTCGGATAAATTACATTTTAAAATATATTAAAATAATAAAAAAAATGTAATAATATTGAAATAAATGCAACCTTACCGGTATTTCAAAAACATTAAATATTTTTACTGACTCCAATAATGATCCTCTACGTATAGTGTAGCATATATTATTAAAATGATAAACATATATCTAAAATAAAAAATTTTACATGTGTGGGGTTCAGTGACAACATTTGCAGGACCAATACAAATTTAGACTACTGGAGGGCAAACAGAAAAATCCTTACTCTTGAGCCTTGTGCTGGTGTCTCATTTCAGACAAAAACTGTCTGCAAGCGCATGTGTACATGTCAAATGAAAACACACACTAGGAATCATAAATCTGCTGGTGTGAGATCATCAGAGACACATGAGACAGACCTGTGCCATGTTTAGACTGCGTCCAGATGTACCCGCCTGCAGCTGAGGAGGTCCAGCACTGCCTCGCCCCGCCCCGCCCCGCCCCTCCCCGTCTGTCTCCTCCCTCGCCGAGGACAATGACAAGCAACCACAAAGAATCCCATCGCAACACGTTAGACTCACACTAACAATGTTAAAATGGTAACAAATCCTGTTACCTCCAATACAACGATCTCTTATATGTAATATAAGAGTAGGACATTGCTATCAACGCTAGAACATCTAGTGTTAGCACATGGGATTATTTCTTACTGACGTGCTTGTCCCAATTCTGGGGTACTCAAAGAATGAATGGAGGGTGGATCGTAAACGCCCACAGGTATAAAATCAACACATCTCCCAGAAGCGCTCACATCCAGACTCTCTAAGTGCTCTGAGTGGGTTTAGTGCTTCAATGATTCATTCTCAATGCGCTTCAACATCCTCTTCGGTATCACAGACCGATTCATCAGCTCAGCTCCATTCACTGGGTCACATGCAGGTGCACTTCTATTGAGACAGAGCGAAATATTCACTTTAAAGGTATTATAACACATGGCTACAACTTTAATTGCCATTGACTTTTTTACCATTTTTAACTGAGGACTGAAGCTTGTTTAAATGCAAAACTTTAAATACAAAAATACTTCATATGAATTAAAATATATAAATATGACTTGAAACGTTTAAAAGAAGGAAACACTGATATTAACATTATAGACAGTTACTGGTAAGCCAGAAATTAACTTCATGCTATGTCCCATAAACATATTAAAATTCTATACCATTTTGTATAATAAATGAAAAAATAAAAGAGTAAAAATTAAACCAGCCAAATGCGAATTAAGCCTCACAACATTATACAATACAGTATGAAAACTGAATATTATTTTTCAAAGTTGTTATTAAATTATGTGTTTTAAAAAGTAATATAAACAATTAAGAAAAAATGTAAGTGAATCACAATTAAATCAAATAAAGTAATATTAGGTTAAGTTACATGAAAAAATAAAATGTATTTAAAATTAAATTAAATAAAAAATAAAACTATAGTATTGACTGATAACACAACCAAAATAATTATCTAAAACAAAAAAACAAAAAATATATATATATATATAATATAAACCTAATTACTTGAAGAACAAAAACTGATGACGGATACAATCAGCTTCAGTAAATATAACAGTAAATATAATTCAATAAAACAGGTAACTCTTACTACAAGAGGGTTTATGAGCTATTTAAATAAAATTATATTAAACTCATAAAAGAAATAACAGATAGCTCTGTCCATGCTGGTGGCCTCCGTCTGAGGCTCGAGCGGAGTTTACCAGAACCTCCAGTACACAAAAACAGAGAGGTGCACACATGTAAACACGTGTTCATACCCCAGTGCACAAATGTGGCGCACACACTCTGATTTAGAGCAGAGTAAACCATTTAAGCTGCACGTCTCGCTCTAACACCTAAACACCTGACAGCCTTCTCATAAATAAGGTTAGCCAGAGCCTCCTGTGTAATTTACACCTACACTATCTCTTAAACTAACATGTAACAGGTTCATCTGCCATATTTCAGCACCACAGGCTGAGAAACCGCCCGGGAAAGATGAATGAGTTGAGAGAGAGAGAGAGAGAGCGTAAGTACAAATGTGCAGTAGCGACAGGTTGGGCCGCGTGAACTTCAAAAGCCTACAGCAGATCTGTTTTTGGATGTGGAGGCCATGTTGGCTGCGTTCAGGCCCGGCGCAGGCTTAGCTTACGTTCCTGTGAAAGCGCTCCAGGCCTGAGGCGCAGCCGCAATAACAGCTGACAGCAACATCAAGGCCTCACATCTCCCATCATAAATCCCCCTGCCCTCATTCTTCTTCTCTGATGCAGTGAAATGCATCTTTGTCCCATAAGGATGATTTATTTAGGAGAAATCTATAAGGTGCACCAGTCGCTTCACAGCACGGGGCTCTGTGTACAAGAGGAAGGGAGAACACCAGACCCCCATATCACTGCAAAGCCTTTGTGCGATTTTAACAAGCAAATCTAGTTATGTGGAGAATTAATATGATCCATCTATCCTAATAAAAAACACCTGAATTTGAAAACAACAGCATAGTGTGTGACAAACTACCACTGACTGTAATAAAAAGGAAGCTGACTGTAATAAAAAGGAAGTGAACAAGCTGAAATTGACACAGAATAAATGATGCCTCCTACAGGGTGAATTTAAAACTGCAGTGTATACAAACACAGGAGAAGAGGACCAGAGAGACTTTTAAACCTTTTTACAGGCTATACAAGCTTATATTGCCCTCAACTCTGGGACTTTGACACAGGCAAAGAATACTGTATTTAATTTCAAAGTAAAATGTCTCATGTATAATGTCTCATTTAAACTTTCACGTTTAATTCAATGTGTTAACTTGCCTTTTCTTTGTAATTCAATTCAATTCAAGTTTATTTGTATAGCGCTTTTTACAATACAAATCGTTACAAAGCAACTTTACAGAAAATTATGTTTCTACAATATTTAGTAGTAGCTAGTAGTTTGTGCACGTTTGACAGGATTTTAGAAAAATAAAAATAATAATAATAATACAAGACGTAGTCAGCTAGATGATGAACTATCAATATTATTAATTAATAGTAATTATATGATGCAGTCACACATGTAGCAATAATTGTTAGTTCTGTTTGTTGATTCAAGGTTAGGATCATCTGGGGTCCTCTGAGGGTCAGCATCATCCTAACTGCTTGTAAAAAATACCTTACAATATATATATATATATATATATATATATATATATATTTATTTATATTAAGGATAAAAATGGAATTTCTCCATCTCTAAGAAGCTTTCTGAATAATTGTCCATTTAAAATATTAATAATAATTTATAATATTGGATCTCCTTTATAGTATGAGAAGCTTCATGAAGCTTTCTGTCAGTTTAAAATATTTTAGAAAATGTATTTTGAAATATAGGATCTCATCTAACGTATGAGATGTTCTCTGAATATTTCTGTCAATCAATTTTTTTTTTGTGTATAAACTGCATTTCATTAAATTTTCATTTCATTAACTTACACCAAGAAAAATCCTTATGAATGATAATATATGTAATGATAATTACATATAAGTTATTTTATTATTATTATTATTATTTTGATGACTGTTGTGGGACAACATATTTGAATACAAACTTAAAACACCAAATAATAATTTAAAATACCAGACAGTAAATCATAATTAATGAAATTAATGAAAAAAATAAATTAGCTTTTATTTTTTTTATTACTACTGTGGGAGTTTCTGCCACAATATTATAGCTGTTTGTGAAATAAAAACAGCTACCCCCCCCCCCAGTGAGCCTCAGCTCCTCATAACATGCTCTGATAGTCTTCTTCGAGCTCACCAGACTCTGACGACATACACACCTTTGATTTGCACGCTGCATGTTAATTCCGACATTTTATTGCCAATTGGAGATTTAGCACCATGAAAAATAAGCACAAATGCCAGTGCTGGAAATGTAAATGAATGCAGGTGGTTGCTAAGTAACCAAGCACACATTCTGAATGACAAATTATTAATTCAGTAGGAAGAGAGAGATTACCTGGTAATTCAGGTTTAGCTATAAATATTCTGTTACTTACAGTCTGTGTATATCTGGTGCAGTTTGATGCAGCTGTTCATGTATGAAGGAGTGAAATCGAGACGTGTCTCTAAATGCTCTGTCTTTCATCTTTCATCTTGTGGTTGGAAAACTGTTTTTATGAGAACCGTACTGTAGGTAACACAATACATATTAAAAACCAGCTTGAAATGCTAAATTAAATAAAAATCTTTACTGTCAAATATCAGTTACCTTCAAAACATATATTACAGGATCTCTGTCAAAGTATAAAACGTTTTCTGAATCTTCCAGCCAATTTCAAGTATTTAAGCAAATATATATATATATATATATATATATATATATATATATATATATATATATATATATATATATATATATATATATATGTATATGGGATCTCCTAAGTATAATCATTTTTCTGAATCTCTGTTGATTTAAAATTATTACAATTATTATTTAAATGTTCTTAATTTTTCTGTCATTTAAAAAAATAATAATATGATCTCCTTTGAAGTATAAATGTATTCATTTATTTTTTTGTATTTTGGATTAATTTTGTGAGAGAATCTGTGCATACTAATTAAATACACTATATAATACTTTATAATACCTCAGTTTTTGCAAAAATACTATTACAATGATAATAATAATAGTAATGAAAAATGATATTGATATTTAAATACTAAAAGGTCTCCTTCAAAATTCTATTTGAAAAAAAAAAAACATTAAAATTTTATTTAACATTTTAATTTAATAATTTAATTTAACCTTTTTTATTGGCTGTTGTGGGAAATCTTTACAAACTAAATGCACCAAACATACTGTATTTTCATGAAAGTAAAAGACATTAGGTTCTATTTTCTCATCATTAGACACTTCCTCTATTCCCCCATTCAGTAAAGATGAAGAGCACCATGACTGGATCGACTCCAGCGAGCTCAAAACCACAAGACCATCTTGATGTCTACAGTAAAACGCTCTGCAGCACAAAGGAAAACAGCAGGCTTCATCACTGGGGTCTCAGTTCTGAGAAGCAGAGACTTGGACCTAATATTGTCCAGTTCGATCCAGAGCGTCCACCATCTGTAACAGCTGGATGTCAGCCGGTTAAAAGTGAGAACATTTGGAGAGACTCCATCAAAAACAGGGCCTGAAATTCGGGTTTGAACGAGATTCAAAGATCACAAATTGGGCCCTACTTTGCCAGTGTGATCATGCAGATTGACTAAACATATTATCTCGTAGATGCCAAGACAACACATGTTACTGCCAGACATAGCATCTGGCTGCTTGCAGACCTTCAATCCAGCATCAACAAACAAAGCAAACCCCCAGCTCGGGTGAAAATGTTCGGCATCTTCCTCACAAAGGCAAACAAACCTGCGGCTTGAAACATTTTGAAAGTAAGTGAGCTTTGCTACTTGGTTGGAAGAAAAAGATTTTTTAACCTACGTGACATTCAAAAACACGCGAGTGCTGAAAACACAGACACAGCCAAAGAAAATGATGACTCTGCTGTTCAGCTTCAAAATGCGTGATTTATTAGACTCACCTAAGCCGCGAGCCTCGAGAAATGGCGTTTTGATCCCATGCACAACAATAAGAAAAAGATATGGAAGTAAGAGATTAAAATAACCATTAATATTGCTGAAGATGGTTTCGGCCAGACAAAGGTCAAGTAATTATTTGTTCAAGAAAATAAAAGGTTCTCATTTATTACTCAGCAGGCTTACAATAATTCAAAATGTCTGAAATTAATTTAGATGTTCTCCACTTTTTACCTGGAATAAGGAAAATGTCTAATATTTTGGCAAATGAATTATTTTAATGCTTAAAATCACAAAGATAACTGAGAACTGCATAGATGGAAATCTTTGAATTTTTACTTTTTAAACCTAGAGTTAACCAACATACTACACAGCAAATCATTGCCTTTTGCAAAATTCAATCCAGCACAATGTTATTTTTGGTACACTGATATAATTTTTTAATATTTTGAACATTGATAAATTAATGTTTATTGTTATATTTCACTCGTAAAATTTAATTAAGCGATTTGGTTTTATATTTTTTTTATAAATAGTATTTTTAATACTATTTTTGTACAATATTAAACTAAATGAAGATGATAATTGTTATACATGTACTGTGTGTGTGTGTGTGTTTGTGTGTGTATAATATATAGTTTTTTTGTGGTTTTAGGTTGAAATAATAACCCTGATCCAGCACCGTTCCATGTATATCACCTGTTTATTAAAATGCTTGTAAGTGAGCTTCCCATGTGAAAAAATAAGCATTAAGCATCGAAAAAAGAAAATTTTTCAATATATTATTTTTCATTCCAATGACTTAAGTGTTATTTTATTTTATTTTATATTACCTGCCTAAGGGGTAAATAAAATGAGGGTGAAAATTCACAAGGTTAATGGGAAAGATTATTTCAAACCTTTTAATCAGCTTCAGATGCGTTTCACACTGATCTAAAAGTGCCCTCTGGTGGCCGTTTGTTCCACAATACTACAACACACCAACTGAGCACTGCCAGAAAGCAGAAAGCATTTATTCTCTGTTACAGAAGTGAGGAATGGAAGAATCCCAATGACAGGCCTTTCCAACATTCCCCAAACAAACCTTTAATTATTTACCATTTCAAAACTCCTACTACGGTTATTGCAACTACAGAAGAAACGTAAAATTTGATCTCATTTTTTTATATCTAAATGAATTAATTTATAATTGTACCCATTGTAGTCTTTTGGTTTACTATGGTTACACTATCATATTTGTACGGGTGATTTAACCATATTGTAACACAACAGACTTCTTGGTCTATAAATATTTGCACAATATATTTGCTATCTTCTCTGTGTTTTTCATTGAAAGAGTCTTTAGAACATAAATAGAGATTAACAGACATCTGTTATATTATTTAAATGATTTTGAAACTATGCTTAAAAACAGTCAATTTATACTATACTCACATACTTAGCTCGTCATGTTTTCACTCATCACACTGAGGAAACTGCACAAGTTACACGTTTTATTAAAAAAAAATAAATAAATAATAATAATAATAATAATAATAATAAGCTTGTCAGCGCCCTCTGGTGCCCGTCAAACACCCGCTTTTCTTATGTCTGCTCTGATCGACATTTATATAGCATTGCACCCTTAATCTTCTAAAAAAAATTAAAATAAAAAAGAGATAATCTCATGGTCCTTCTAATTTTTTAATTTTAAAACATTTAGAAATTCTATTTACAAGAAATATATATTCTCAGATATTAAATAAATTGATTTTATTGAATAAATGCATTTTATGTCATTTGATTCATATTAAGATATGTTCATGATTATTTTACTTAAATTATAGATTTAAATAAATACATGTGTTATTGTGAATAAATGTTGAATAGATGCCAGAATTACGAACATCAAATGAAAATAGGAGCGCATTACATCCTCTGTGGCTATTTACAGGAGTGAACACATGCCCTTAAGTACCCAATCTATCTTTATTCACAAGCTCATAACTCTGTAAAGAGCGCCGTTTGGCCTCTGTCCCACTGGTGCCAACTCTGGTACAACAACAGACATTTGTCAGCGTTCCAATCACACTGCCAGAGGATCTTATTTCATGTAAAATTTTAGCAGTTTGTTGAAACCTTTCTTCTACGGGTTTAATCTGACAGTGAACAACACATTACCCTAAGAATGTAAGTCCTGCTCAGAAGGCCAGAGGGCAGCCAGTCTACAGCAGACACCACACCACGTCCACACTAAAGCTACAAAGTCATGTCAAAAAGTTTATTTTAAAGAAAGATTCTGTAGCACAGGCACAATTTCCATTTGTCACAAAAATATGGTTGTTAAATATTAAGAAAGAAATGCTGGATCAAAATTGAGCATTTAGGCTCTTTTCGGTTGTAACTACAACTACCAATATCTAACATACTTAATGTGGTAAAATCTGAGATTATTTTTCTATTACACGAGGGGACGCTAGAGGGTCCGCAGTAATTATCTGAGAAAAAAAGTCAAAGAAAAACAGATAAAATTTGACATTATTACTGTTTAATTCTGGTCAGAAATCAAGAGAATTACTGACAACCGTGTTTAAACTAATAAAAAGAAATCAATCAGAAACTATAGCCTGTGTTTATATGATTTTTTTATACACAATATAGCGTCTATATATATGTATATACACTTTTATGCACTGTTTTCACTCACGGTCTTTAAATGCAGCATACTGAACCGGTTCATAACACTTTATTTCTACCTACGTAGTTTAGAGGATCGTCGTATTTTTGTGTACTTTGTCAACAAAAAGTTGGGAAAACACGCGTATGAACCAGAGGCGATCTGATTTCATATATCCACTAGAAATTACCTTGATTTAGCATGATTTATTCCACCTGGGTTCATATTTTGCAATCTAATGCAATAGTATTTATATAATTAAAAAAATAGTGCACTAAGTGATGTTCCCCACAATACATTACGTTTGAAAAATATATTTAAAATGATATATGACACTCACATGAAGACGTGAAAACTGAAGCCCAAAGTTGTTTATTCTACCTCATGATTCTACCTCATGATGACGCCATGTTGAGTCACATGACCGGCCGTGGAGATTTAGAATCGTTTCAGTGACTCGAATCTTTGATTCTGATTTCTAAAAAAGAATCATTTTTTTCGTACGCCGACTCGTTCAGTGACTCTTTCTGGGGGTTACCAGTTTTTACCAGTAGGAGGCAACAAGCGAGTCTTTTTGTGTTTTAAATGAATCATTGAATAATTTACTTACTCGAACGAGTCGTAAATACAGAAGGTAATACGTTTGAGCTTTCATGTTTATTAATTAATGATAAATAAACCATAAGATACATTATTTATATAAAAATACAATATTTAAGACTTTTTAAATGTATGTATTCATGGGCAAAGTGCAAGTACTGTATATGTGCATAATTCTGTAATTTTTAGCTAAGCAGAATTTTGAATATTTATATTCAGCCCAATACCCATGATGTAGGCACTTAAATGAACTTTAATTTTGTTGACAGGTCTTAGAAGTGATAAAAAAATAATAATAATAATAATAAATCTGGCTTTGTTTAAAGTTTGTTGAAAGCATCATATTGTAAATATCTTGTAACCAAATGAGTGTATTAAGTACACCCCTAATAGTTTTTCAGGGTGAATTTATTTTCATAAGTTGGTGTACAGTATTTAAAACATATGTGACAACTTGCCCCATGCTGACATTTGCAAAAAATAGCCTTGATGTAGTTTAACCTTTAGGATAAAATCTAGCTTATTTTGGTGGACAAAATTTACAAAACTATTCTTTTTAAAATCAAAGTCCTCATACATACCCTTATACAAGTAAAAATAAATAAATTACATTTAATTTAAAAACTTAGTTAAAAATCCCAAATTTTCAATGTGATCTTTTCAGTTATGCTTTTTGTTTCAAAGACCAAATCATTAGGCCTCTGACCCCCTGCAGTTCCTGTGGACTCAAAGGGTCCCTCCTTACCTGGATTTATGATGAGGAACCCCAAACAGCAGGAGGCTTCAGAAGCAGTAGTCCAGTGGCGGCGGAGGCTCCAGCAGGGCAGTAAGTGAACCCAGCAGTGCCACTGTTGTTTCCTGCTACCCCTCCAGCCCCCTTCATTTCTGTCCACTGGGCGGCACACACAGGAAATGTCTTTTCTGTTCCCCGTAAAGGCAGGCTTCTCGTGACCTTGCTGTTGCCAGGGAAACACATCTGCCATGCATTTTCACATAGTTTGGCCTCCCTTTTGGGGTTCTTAAGATCATTTTGAATTGTTCATAATGAGTCTTGGCCAATATTTTTATTTTCATAAATACCTAATTTAGTCAAACCCACTTAATTCGTAATCACTATGGCTCTTTCATACACACACCATGGCTCTTTAACAAAGGCATTTTCCTTTCCGCGAGAAGCTAAACGTCAGCGTTACACTCAGTATCATCAGAGGAACCGATTGTGTTTCTTTCTCCATGTGTTTGTTAAACATTTGGACCCTGTTCCCTCTCTATATGATGAGAGTCTCTCTATAGAAGGCTAAAGGAAGCCAGGTGTGGACAAGCTGAACTCCAGAGGTCAGGAGTGGAAACATGCAACACAAACTTTTATGCACTGTTTTCACTCACGGTCTTTAAATGCAGCATACTGAACCGGTTCATAACACTTCGAAGAACCAGCAATGCAACACATCTGCTCTCTACAAACAAACAGAAACCTTTGTGGGAGATAAATTATTTGTGGAAAAGCTCTAGTTGTCAAGACAGGTGGGACAGGAGTGTGATTTGAAGAGAGAGAGAGAGAGAGAGAGAGAGAGAGAGAGAGGAAGAGCCAGACAGAGACGTCGTCTGCTGGAGAGACCATTTGCTCAATCCTCTCATAATTCCTGGATTTCTGCGAGGCCATTCTGGTTGTATTGCAGACCAAAAGGGAGTTTTGTGGGAAAGTCTTACTATTTTTAAATCAATCAGAATGTGTTTGTGTACTGTATGCAGTATACTTTTGCATGTCCCTTTTATCTCACAAAAAATTACTCAGAATTTATACAAATATAAGACAAAAGGTATTTTATTATGACAAATTATACAATATTTTAGACTAAATTTTTAAAAATGTACAATACTCAGTTAAAAATATGTATTGTCATATTACATATATGTATATGTATTTCAAAAAAAAATTCCACAAAATAAAATAAAAACAAATTATGCCAGTCATCCTGTTAACAAATGTTTACCCTTGTTTCTTAATACAGTTCTTGAGAATGAACGTTTACATCTACACACAATAAAAGTTTGGGGTCGGTAAGATTTTTTGTAATATTTTTTGTCTCTTATGCTTACCATGGTTGCATTTATTTGATAAAAAAATCCATCAAAAAATAATCATATAGTTAAAACATATCTGTCTTCTATGTGAATATATTTTAAAATCAAATTTATTCCTGTAATGCAAAGCTGTATCGTCAGTATCATTTCTCTTCAGTGTCACATGATCCTTCAGAAATTCAATTCAGTCTTAATAATATTGTCAAATTAAAAACAGCTTCTTGATATTTTTTGTGTATATACATATTCAGGATTCTTTGATGAATAGACAGTTTGAAAGAACAACATGTATCTTTTGTAACATTATACATTGATTTACCATCACTTTTGATCAATGCAATGCACCCTGGCTGAATAAAAGTATGAATTTCTTAAAAAGAAAAATTCCAGTGACTCTCAGCTTTCGAATGGTAGTATGTTTATAAATGCCATGTGATATTCATTGAATACCATTTCCAAGGACAAATTAGATAATTTATTTTTTTACAGCTTTTGAACTCCAAATTCCTCCATCAGATTTATGCATTGAATCAGATCAGGTTAAGAAATTATTTTTAAGTTCCATAGCATGCCTGTCCTGAAAGCCAGGGGATTTCCCAGAGAATCAATAGAGGAATCCCTGTCTCAAAGATCAGCTCTCTCCTGAAAGCCCTATCAGTCATTTACAATTGAAATGCATGTGATGGGCCAACGTTTCCATCGGACAGATGTGCCTGCAGCCCTTTAGTTCGCCAGCTGGGGTGTTCTGCACATAACTGTTGGATCACAGAGCCCTCTGTTTTCAGATAACACAGTCCTCCGAGATGCCGTAACTCTAGAGGCTCCATTGTGCCATGTGAAGCTGCCTGTTCTCCAGTACAGCGCTCTTTCAGTTTAAATAAGTGCCTGCGGTCCAATGTCTGAACGTGTCTGTCCTCAATGCGAGTGGATTAGCACTCTCCACATCCAGCTCAGTCAGGAAACTCAAGAAGACTTTTAAAGCAAATAGGCGCCGATAAGTCGCCATCATAAATTTGAGGACACATGCTGACTTAAAACAACCCAAGTAATGCGAAGTGGCCTTCCGAGCCCAGGGGCATGATGGGATGCAGGAGAGGCCAGCAGGTGGGCGCTTTTGGCTGACCTTTCATTCTGTTAAGCTGCCTCTCGAGTAAAGAAAACCAACATTATCAAAATTTAATATATAAAAAAGACAGTAACGCTTTAATATATAATGCATTATATAACTATACTTTAATGATTGTGTGACTGATTATAACCACAATATAATACATTATCTATTCATTCTTACAGCTTTATATATATAGTATAATGCATTTAAACACACAACCAATTTCAGATGCAACAAGGAAACTACAAATTTGAAAACGATATTAATATATATATTATATATTGAGATAAATATATTTTAGATAAATTAACATTTTCTAAATGTATAATATGCAATCGTGAACTGAACAAATGCATATTATTTATATATTAAAATAGAAAACAGTATATTATCTCAAACAGAGCATATATATATATATATAGTCTAATATATATATATATATATATATATATATATATATATATATATATATATATATAATTTATAGTATTAAAACAAACCAATCATAGCCAAGTAAAAGTATTTTAATGCATTAATCATGCCTAGTAATGTGCCTTATAATGTATTATATGATCTTGTGAATAATTTATAACAACATTTATAATACATTGTAATATTAATCTATTCACTTTTGCACTTTTGCATTAAAATACATGACAAACAGCCAATTCCAGATGCAAAGGAATCTGCAAATATTCTAACATATTTTAACTTTGCTTACACATATTTATGAAAACACATGCATTATATCGTACATTATGAATATATTCATAAAAGCTACAAAGAAAAGGGTTACCCAAAAAACGGTGACGAATTGTGGTAGTAACTTGTGTAGTTATACTGATCTATATGCTCAGAATCGATTCTGATAGCCGTGTGCCAACTCAGAGGTGTTTAATTGCTTCCCTCCAACACAGAGAATACACACAAGTGTGTAATTCCAGAGCAGAAGTGAGACGGTTACTGAGATTAACTGTGCAGTTAGTTCCAACTGCACTGTGATCAGTTTAGGCCTATGTTACCATTAAATAACAGTCATCAGAGAAAACCGGGGCAATACTACTAAGCGAAAAGCAATTGAAACCTACATTTAGAAGTGAATTTGGCCTACTATGATGAGGCTATATCAGCATTGTGGTCAATTTTTATGCTAGAGGAGGTCAACCGCAACACATTTGCAGATGGGCATTAGATAAATCATAGAAATAAATATAAAATGCAGATATGTAATTGCAGGGCTGGTGTAATTTAGGCGTAAGAATAATTCCATGTGTTTAAAGGCTTGAAATAAACATTTTCGCCTAATAAGGCTTGATATTATGTGACATTATCTCTCGCAGTCTTTCTCTCTCATCTTTAATGTCCTCCGTGAAAATGAATTTACAGTCTAATCACAGCACACGGCACGTGTGGAAGAGACACAAATCAGCCATCATTAAGAAATGACAGAAAACTGCCATTTTGTAATTACAGTATAGGGCAGAATCAATATTTAGAAGTCCCAGTAGGTTAAAGAGTGACACAGGAACGAGTTCAGAAAATGACAGAGCTGCATTCTTGTTAACTGCAGAACAGAATCAAGAAAGAAAACTGCAAACTGAACAAATGCAAACTATATTATTTAAAGATTTACTATATTATTAAAAATATGTATTATTTAGATTATATAATTAAATAATATTAAAATATAAAATAGTTCATTTAAATTGTTTAAAAATTTAGCAATTTTAAGATATTACATGAATGCATAAAGTATAATTAGCTAAACAAATTGTAGTTAATTATAACTAAACAAATGCTTATTACTTAAATTATTATTAAAATTATATATTTTAAATTGTAATAATTTTTCAGAATATTTATATATAATAAATGCAATTTATAACATTAAACACTGGTCACAAACTGATCATAGCCAAATGCTCCACAAATCTTAATGAAAGTATTAAAATGTATATTTTTGATTTAGATGACCAGATTTTTATAATTAGAATGTCCTTAAGGGATTTAATATTTCAACAGCGAAACTCGTCGTGCAGCGCGCTGTAAATAATACATACAAAGTAATGTAATGATTTGCTCAAAGCTAATTTAAAAAAGCCCATGAATCAGTTCATAGAGCAACCCACAGTGACATTTACTCTGCGCATATTCAGCTCCCTGCCTCCAAAAGCTCCAGCACCAAAATTGGCCGTTCATACAGAGCTTTGCTATTAAACGCAGCTCTAATAGGCTTTCTCTCCACGCTGTATCTTCTTCCTCCTGCCGAGCATCTCCAGATAGCAAAGCTCCCCTGCCCCACCCTATCGCAGCTTTTATCCCTGGCCTGTTACAAATGATATCAGCTCGTGGAGGGCGAGCATTAGCATTTGCATTTTATTGGAGGCATGGAGATTTAGAGCAGTGGATACATCAGCTCTGAGCAGACAGAATTAGTTAACAATGCATTATCTGCCTTTTATGGCGGCCATAATTCTCTCACTCCCTCGGCTTGGGGAAGAGATGGGGGTGGAGGAGGACTGGACGTTATGCCAGACTGCTCACTCCACAGAGGGGGCTGCTGGGAGAGGTTGGGCTTTGTTTCTGGACGCTTTGCTGCGCATTAAACGCAAAGAGCATCGCTGCAGCATTACGGTTCACATTTCGAGCAACTACCCAATAGAGGGCTGATAAGTATCTCGAAAGGTCACGTCTAATGGCGTTACCTTGCGTTCTTAATGACGCCGCACATAATCTTGCACTACAATTCTGCTGAATTGTATAATTACAATTATCTATAATTGTACAATTATCTATAATTGCACTTGCATGTGCATTTAGGCTTTTTAGGTTCAGAAAGGGATTCGGAAAATTGTCACATATCGTACTTATGAGGCCTTCAGGACGCTGAAAGCTGATCTGAAGGAAGTGACGTTGCTTGAATGCACACTGTGTGTGTGTGTGTGTGTGTGTTCTGGTGGTTTGGACGGTGCTGCAGTGTGGATTGAACACACTGCTGCAGTCTTCCCCTCCCAAACTCCAGCCCTCGATCCACAGCTGTTCAGTGGTCCCCTTGACAGCCATCTATTAGAGCTTATGCGCAGCAAAAACGCATCGGACCACATGCACACAGACTCTATTCGCTGCTCGCTAACTTTTTTTGCTTTAGCAAACATATTCAAAGCATGTACTCTTTGCTTATTGGTAAAAACATCGCTTAGGAATGGCAAACCCCAACATTCTGCTCATAGTTCAACATGGGGATTATAACTTTAAAGAAATAGTTTCTTCCAAAGTTACAATTCTGTGATCATTTGCTAATCCTTGTCATTCCAAACCCGTATGACTTTCTTTGGTGAAACAGATATACTTTGAAGAAATAAACACAAAGTCAAACACTCTTAAAAATAAAGGTTCTAAAAGTTTTTTTTTTTCAGCCGATGCCATAACCATTCAGTGACCAGTTCTTAAAAAAAAACATTTAAATAATCTAAAGAATCGTTTGTGGATCGGAAAGGATGCATGAATGGTTCTTCATATCAGTAAAGACCTTCGGTTTTAATAATGTAGAACCACCATTTTTGGTTCCTGAGAGAATTTTTCCGTGAAAAATTCTTAAAAGAAACACTTTTCTTAATGTGAAGAACATTCTAATAATCTAAAGAACTTTTGTGGATTAGAAGGGTTCTGCAGTTATTAAAGGTTCTTCATGGAACCATCATTGCAAATAAAGAATATGTTGTTTTAAGAGAACCACCATTTTTGGCTCCTCAAATGACCTTTCAGTAATCCGTTCTTAAAACTGCCATTTCTTCTTTGTGTGAAGGACATTTTAATAATCTACAGAATATTTTTCCACTTTAAAGACTCTTAAAAATATTTTTTTTAATTATTTTTTTATTGGTTCCATGAAGAACTTTCCACATCTATGGAAACTTTCCAGGACAAAAGGTTCTAGAGTGGAAAATGTTTCTTTAGAATAACAAAATGTTCATAACGATAAGAAAATAATGGTTCTTTTAAGAACTGATCACTGAATGGTTCTTTATGGAATCAAAAAAACCTGCAAAGACCCACTTTTTTATGGATGTTAAACCTTCATGGAACCATTAATGCCAGTAAAGAACCTTTAATTTAAGACCATACAGGTTTTATTAGATTTTTTTTTTTTGGTAAAACTATTAATTTAACAATAATCCGAAAGCATTTCAACAGTCATTTGTTCCCGTTTTCAAATGTGACTTCACATATTCTAAACTCTGTCTCTCCTGTTCTTGCATTCCTGGAGTCCTGGTGGAGCAGAGCGAGTGTGACAGCTCTCCATTCCATAAAGCATAAACACAAGCCTCTCAGCTATCTGCTGAGACTTCTGCTGCCCAGGGCTGAAAATTTACTTGTGACCTCCGAATTCCTTTTCAGAGCTCAACCGCTTCCCTCTTTTCCCCTTTGGAAAATTCCACTGCCACTGAGGTAGTTGACGGCATTATGTCACGGCTCAGATGTCACCTCTCTAAGACTCTGGACTGTACGGAGCTGAGGCCACGAAGGGGCTACAAGCCACATTCACAATAGTCCAAATGTCTCAGAAACACGATATGAAGGGAAAAGAGTAAACTTGAAGTCTATAATGAGGCTAAACAAATATGCACGGCTAGGCTATCCGTAAGACATGACTGGGATATTCAATATCTGTGAAACTGAGCAATAATTTTTTTTAAAACATTCATATAAATGTTCTGCATGTGGAAGACTGGCATTAAACTACATCACGACTAGGTCAAAATAGAGAAATAAGTCGACATATGAGCTCTCAAATATATTTGAATATGATGCATTTATAGACCAAATATTTTACTTTAATAAAAAGTATTCAGAAATCCTATGCAGCTTTTATGGTATATATTTTTTTTTTATCAGTACAAACAGGCACGACTTGCTCCATTATGACATCTGCTGGTGCACATCAGCCCTGCTTTCCAGGAAACTGCAATGACAACTGGACTAAATGGAATGGTGCATATCTGATGTGTTAAAATAAATCATTTTATATAGTTTTTTCACAAACATTGCATAGAGTGAAACTTCATAATCTCAGCACTACAATGAAATTTATTTGGACTCAATTAAAAAAAGCCAGGTTTCAAGAAACGTTCAACTGTTAGTGTTGAAAACTTGATTCACTACAGTATGATACAGGAAATTAAAAAGTCTTTGCATTTAACATAGCAAAGACTACTATTGTTGTACATTTTAAAACAACAGCTAAAACGGAGTCACGAGTATAAATGATCATGATCATTACAATAGGTCCATCCCCTTTTGTAATAATAACAAAAATGGAACTACACTTTCATCCTGGTTTAAAAACGTTTCCCCTTATTACAAACAACTCAAACTAAACCTTTCCCTGTTGTAAATGATCTCGAAGGAATAGCTTTTGTTCAGTGGCTTTGCAAAGCACACAAAAAAAGCAATACAGAGCACAAAACTCTAGTACAGTCATGTAACCTTGATAAACACCATTTTATTGAGTCAACTCTAGGTTAAAAAAGTAATAAGAACCCAACATATGCTTAAACTACCATGTGAATGAGAACAGCTCTGAGTTCATGAGGTCAAACAGGGAATGTGTTCATCAAATCAGCCACAAGAGGGAGTATATCAGTTAAACTTGTGGAGTAAAATGAATATCATGGACAAAGTGTGTACAAACAGCTAAAAATGTACCATTACACACTCACATGAAGATTGTCTGCCCTCCTGCAAGCAACAGTGACAAGTTCAAAGGTAAGAGTGGTTAAAAGGGCCTGTTCTGAAAGTAGGAGAATTTTCTAAAGACATTAGATAGAGAATGTGTCAATGTTCTAATTTTAATATGGGGAAAGCGATTATAATGTCTAGTTCCTTTGAGGCTTTACTGACAATCAGAAACCAAAAAACTAAAAATCACAGGACTCTGGCCCACAAGGGTCATTATTACAGTTAAAAATTGCAATACAGCCAAATTAATTCTACCTGATTTAAAAAAAAAAAAAAGAAATCTGAAGAGAGGGTGACAGCTTTAAGTAAAACCAACAGTGTCACGTCTTTATCCAGCGTTATAGATGTTAAACGCAAACACAACTGATATTCTCAGTCATGTCCAGCACCGCTACAAAATCAACTGTGTGAATAAAAGTTAAAAGTTAGACATGTACAGGTTTTCATCATTTCACATCTACACTAGCACACAACACATCATAAGAACATAGTTGTAGGAGCACAAATACACAAATTATGACAAAATAGAAGGAAGATCAGAGAGAGTAAGAGAAAAGAGATCACATTCCACCGCTCTGCTGCAGACGCTGTTCGCCATGGCCTTTCGGTTTGTCTGGTGAGAGATGCTTTTTCATGAAGGGTGGACGGAGGTTGTCATGGTGGGCAGTAACCTCCATTGCTCGCTGGCTGTTTTTTTACTAAATGGTCCGTTAAGGTTGGCTATGAGAGTGTCACCAGTGTGACAAAGGGGACAAGGTTTGGAGGACTCAGCGTCTTTCCTCCCCCCTCTGTCCTTTAAACCGGAGTGACACTCTTTTCCTTCTTGTCGCCGTCTTCGTGCCAGGTCAGACGCTCCTCGTAGAACGCAATGACGATCTGTGGGCACTTGTGATTGGCTTCCTTTGCAAGTACAAGGTCTGCCTCGTCAGAGTCTTTCCTGTGGAATGACATCAGCCACAAAGAAAAGACAAATTTGTATTAAGTGGACAATTGCACAATGTTATATATCTGCATTTGCTCCAGTTCTAATTGAAACTGTGACATTAAAATCTTCAAATAAACTTAACTTGTTAGTTAAAGCTTCTTAAAGCTTAAACAGAATTAAACAGATCTCTATATGTAAAAGACCTGATGACTGAATAACCTCTAGATACTACAGCGGTTCAAACTGCTAAAGCTGTAGGCATTGATTTTCTTCACATTTGCCTTTGGTACCATCATAAACATGATGGTACCAGATTTAATACTTCAACACCTTTTAAGATCTCCACAAATAAAATGAACACTGAAGAAACATACACAATCTCAAAATAAATCATGTAACTATGATTCTTTTACTCAATTAAACAGATTGGGGCTTACATTCAACTGCAAAAGAGTGTAACATTCAGACTAAAATAATCAAGGCATTTCTGTACTGTAAGTTTATGTACTAATGTACCAATAGATAGAAAAAAAATCAGACCTTGCTAATACACTAATATAAACATACGGTCACAATTCATCAACAGTATTGGTGTTCTCTTAGCATAAATGTGTGGTATCCATTGATTGTGAACTGCTCAGAAACTGCCAGCCTGTAGAACGCATAACAGCCCTGAGTTTTGACTCTGAATGTGAGCAAAGTGAAGACAAAGAAACAAGAATATTGTGCTAACATCCATCCCGGGTGATCCAATCAAGCACTCATTGTTATTCTAACTAGAATCTGGTCAGACTTGTGGCTTTGGTTCCAGTGTGTTTCTAAGCTCGATTAAGGCGTTTCATTAAAATAAATTGCTCCTGATATGTAAAGAGCTGCTGTACTCACCACTTCATAAGGAACATAAGGTCTCCACAGGAGTCTGTTGCTCCAATAATCTTCTCAGGCTCCAGGCCTCGCTCAAACCCTCTTGCTACAAGGATCTCATCCTAAAAAAAAAAAAGGACAACAATTAGAAATCATAATATTACTTAAAATATGTTTTATTTTTACATCACATTTAGGGATGTGACAGTTCACCGTGAGCCAGTTGAAAATCAATACAAATATGTGACGATTCAAATCGGTTGAGATGTTAAAGAGCAGGTCATATGTATTTTTTTTTTTATATCTCATTTGCAGTTTATAACATAGCTATCCTATGTAAATTAAAACAATCTGCGAAGTTGTTAATCAAAAAACTGCATGATAAATAAAGATATTGAGTCGACAGAGTCATCATAATTTCAGATCTTTTGTCTGTTACCGATATATGTCCCTGGGTATACTGAGTCAGACCTGCCCACAAACACATCCGATATTAGTGTGTTTACATAATGTTGAGAAGATGCTGTGTTCAAGGACACCACAGAAATACAATTCGAACCTTTTGTTGTGTGCATGTGTTATGGCTGGTGCCGTTTTGTGGTGTTTTCTTTTCTCCTCTCTCTTTTTATCGTCTTTACTATAACTTTCTTAGTGCTACACCACTGGTTCTGCTTCCTGCCAATCATCATTGGAGGCGATGATGTCATTTGATTCACTCCGCCTAGTGAATACCGGGATCTATAAAAGGAAGACGCTGACAATGCAAGAGAGGTCTTGCTTGTTGTCTGTTGCTATTCTTTTCATTATTGTGATTTTTAACCATTGTTAACTTTGTGTATTGTGGGTTAAGCTGTTGTTGTTGTATTTCTGCATGTGTTCGGTGCCTTACCAAAAAGCTGTTTGACCTCCATTCATTTAAACATCTTTTGGTTGGACATTTGTATATATACAAAGGGGAGGGAAGGAGAGGAAAACTAAGAATATCACCTGATATAAATTTTTATTCTTTTGTTATATTCACTAGGTAAGGGACGTGCATCACCTGCTGTACTTTTTGTTTGAGCTAGTGACAGAAGCTTATATTAGGGGTCTCTTTGGATACTGAAGATTTTTTATTCTTTTCTTTAGTTAGTGTAGAATTGATAATTTATTTAGAGGGTTCTGTTTTGACTATTTCTTTTGTTTGACTGCCGCCCAATTCACTTGTTGTTTGCCTTTAGCACTGGTTTTCATTGCTTACACTGGTATTGGACCGCAGTAAAACCCTGACAGTTAAATGTTATTCCCCATACCCCTTCTTTACAAAAGGGGATGTAACAGCATGTCATTTTATCAAGGACTGCTTCTCTGATCTTGGCTTTTATCTTTGTTGGCTTCTAATCTTCTTAATTTGCACTAACTCTCTGAACTACAACCTGTAAGTGCGATTGTACATTTTCAACTGAGTGCTCAAATATCAAGGTTTTTTTGCTAATAAGTGATGTATACCTAGTGCAACCTAGTGCAAGGTTTCCAGGTAAAACATATTACTGTCTTACTGAAGTAGTTCTGAATTCGCTGTGAACCCACTATTTCCTAAGAATGTGTCGATTTAATGTAGACTGACATTGTTCTAACTACTTTGTTTAATAATAATGTAGTGTAGCAAACACACTAGACTTATAGTCATAGTTACTGCTGTTTATTTTGCTGCATCAGCAGTTATAAGGTAAATGCGGGAGAAACGAGCGAGTGTTAGGCTGCTGCGCCTGTGATACAGGTGTTCTGATTAAAATTTAAGACTGAGTGTCTTTTGTCTGTCGTTCTTCAAACATTACAGTAGATAAATAAAAAAACACTGTCAAGGTCCAGAAAAGTATGAAAAGCATTGTCAGAACAGTCCATCTGCCATCAGTGGTTCAACCAGGGCCGCTGCTGGCCAAATGGGTGCCCTAAGCAGGATTGTATTGTTGTGCCCCCCTTCCTCAAATATGATGATGAAAAAAAACCTACTATAGGGTTGAAAAAATAACTTTAATCAAATAAAAAACTAAATGAATAAATTGTATTATTTTCAAATTACAATTGTAGCTCTCGACATTTACCTATGGCTATAACTTTATTATGACTCTAATTTATTTTATAGTCTCAATTCAATTCAATTCTCAAGCATTAAGAAATCATGCAAAAGGAAATTAAGCAGTTTTACTATGATAAAACCATGGTTTATTTTTGTAAGGGTTGTGATATGCATGTTTTTTGTTGAAGAAATTATAAAGGCTGTGTCATCTATAGCAAAAAGGTGGCCAAAAATGAAAGATTAAGTGACTATTTGAATTAAATGTTTGGTCAGTAGCCTAAACAAGGATTTGATTGTCCTGTAAGTGTAACAGCAGCAGTTACATGGCATCTGGCTCCCTTTGTAGGCATTTGTAATAACGTACATAAATTGTATATTTTGTATTTGCTTACATTATGTATTTTAACAGTTTTATTATTAACCAATCATTATTGCCTAATTGTTTTTTATATAATGCATTTTAAGTCATTTTGAAGGCTATTGATGGCTTAGCTCTTTTTTATAGCAACAACAACATAAAAAAATATTACAGTATATTAATACTTTGTAAATTATTATTTGAAGTAACAAAACCATGGTTAATTTGCAGTTACCATGGCAACAAGAACGATGATTTGCGGTGTTATTGTTAAAACCATGGGTAATTTTCGTAAAAAAAAAAATGTTCACAGGAATGTGCCTGAAAGTGGTAAATGGGCCTATTTTTACCCAAGTGATTTATAATTTATTTTAATATATATTAAAAATGTATAAGGTGTGCATTGTAGCTGACACCTAAATGAACACATAACAATTGTTTTATGACTGCAAGTCTTTCTCTTCAAATGCTATTGAGTTTCAAATTTGCGTTTGAGCCCATGTGGAAAAGTAGCATAATTTACAGTTTATTTTAATAAATATCCAACATTCCATTCAATTGTGCTTTATAGCTGTCATCTAGATGAACAATTACAGTTGTTTTTATGAATGTAAGTCATTCTCCTCAAATGCTACTGGCGTTAGAAAAGTGTATACCAATATCGCATGTAACTTTAGAGACAGTCCCTAAATTTGAGACTCTGGAACATCTAACGTCAAGCCAACTTTTAATTTTTTTTTATTGTTTTACTTTCTTTAGTTTTCTTTTCTCTGCGCCGGATTGCTGATGTCCTTTACCCGGACATATATGTTCATCCATCAATTATGAACATTCAGCCGAAAACATGAGGTGCAAGCGGTTGCGAGCGCGGATGGGAGAATGGCGGAAGGTTATTTTTTTTTTTTGAGCAACTGTGATGGTGCCCCCTCTGGAAGTTGGTGCCCTACGCAGACTGCGTACTCTGCGTGTAGGGAGCGACGGCACTGGGTTCAACCGTAACGTTATGAAGCAGCGAGAATACTTACATTCAATAATACGACAAAGCTGGACGCAGTCAGCTTACGCTCTTCTGTGTCAGCCGTGCTGCACTGATGCACCGTTTTCTTTCAAACCAAAGCATAAATACACGCAGAAAACCTATCCTTGTGGTGCGGCTGACACAGAAGAGTGTACACCACCTGTGTCCAACTCATGTTCTCCAAAATGGCACTACAGTGACATGGGGAGAGACGGAGGAGATGAATTGTTGAATAAAGTCATTATTTTTGTTTTCTTTGTGTACAAACAGTATTCTCGTCGCTTCATGTTACGGTTGAACCACTGATGGCAGATGGACTATTCTGACGATGGTTCCACACTTTTCTGGACTTTGACAGTTTATTTTACTTGGCAGTCTATGGGACAGTCAAGAGTCTCCCGGTTTTCATCCAAAATATTTTAAATTGTGTTCCGAAGACTAACAAAGATTTTACAGGTTTGGAATGACACTGGGGTGAGTGATTAATGAGAATTTTAATTTTGGGGTGGATTATCCCTTTAAGAAATGTTATAAGAAAAGTTAATTATTATCGATACCAAACGATATGAAACGTACAGTGAAACTTATTTTTTTTTCCAATATCGAACCGTGTTTGCATTTGATACAAATTTTATTTAAAATTTGACTAATGTACCTTTTTTTATTTTTTTCACAGTCTCCTCATCGCAGAGAGGTATTGCACTCATTTCAGCATGTGTTTGCTTGTTCTGTTGGTGGTCTGCTTTTCACTCATAATGTGCCTTTAAATTAAGTAACTGTGAAACTATCGTGCGCTATATCAAACATTTTTTCTATCGTTATCGAAGATGGTATATTGCCAATAAATATTGATACCGTTTTACCGCCAGGCCTCGTTAAACCTTTTTTTATTAAGCTCTTACCTCCTTTTTCTTTTTGGGTTTGCTGCCACTCCCGTTCTCTTCCTCTGAGTTTTTCCTCTTGCTGGTGCTACTGCTACTGTCTTTGGGACGGGCCGAGGAAGAGCCTGTGCTGGAGGGCTTGCTGCTGGGTGTGCTTCCACTGCTTCCCTTTTTATAAGTCTTCATGAACTCTGATATAAGCTCTGGACAGTCCAGGTTCTTTTCTGGTTCCCATGTGTTGTGTTTGCTGCAAAACAATGCATGATTCATGCATTATAAATCAAAGTCTCTGCATTTCCTCACATCATAGATATGCCCTTTAGGAAGTTTACATACTATGATAAAAATGTGAGTGTCCTTCAAACTAGTTAAGCTTAAATCACTTGTTTTAAGTCACTTCATTTCAAGGTAAAACTACAGATGTTTTTCAAAGTCATGCATTTTTACATGCAGAAACACACATCCACATCTTCTTGAGTTGAAACTGTCTATACTACTGCTTAGACACTATTTGTGTATTATGAAGTCTTACTCTGAAAAGCCTTTCCACTTCAGGAAATATTCCACACGGCCCTTCACAACTCGCCTGTCCATGACCTTCTCCACTACATACTCTTCCTCCTCTGAGGAAGCAGCCTCATCATCTTCACGGTTCTGGTTCTTCTTGCCCATGGCTGATTCTGAATGTCTTTCCTATGAACAAATGTGACCTGTGTGGCTCCTACTGGAGAAAAACAAAAACAAAAAAAGTGGATAGTTAGAGCCCATTTACCATATCAAAAACAAAAAGGGTAATTAAAAACTCAGCAAGTAGTGTATTTGACTAGATGCAGATTCACATAAACATCTGACGTCAAAAGAGATGTGTGCATTAGATCTTGCAGTTTAAATGACATATTTATTGCTGTCAGTTAAGTAATACAATAATACTGACAAGAAAATCTCAGCTTTAGGCTACATTACTTTTTACTGTAAGTATTAATATACTATATCTAATTCATACAGCAAAGCATATGCTTGCTGTTTATTTTAGATTGGATAACTCACACTTACAATATGATAGTACTGTTAAAATTGTATTAAAAAAAAGCTCACTTCAATTGTCTTTACTTGTAATTTGTCTCTTCAGTTATATTTTATTACTGTTCACTTTATAGTTGCCTGAAGACAAGGGACAATGTTTACTTAAGAAATTAGTTAGAATTAGTTTCTGCTATGCACTTAAAACCATGAAACTTCACTGGTGTAAGTATTACCTATATTATATGGCATTAATATGTCTATACAGTGAAAATGCTGGACGGTATGAGCGCAATCTTACAACTTACGGTTAAACATTGTTTACCTTAACCGCAATGACAACAGTCAATATTTATATTTCGACACTCACCTATGGTACTCTATTGGAGGAAGTGCAGAGATTACACCATTCAGAGCTCCCCTAAAAAATACAATAAATTGAAACCTTACTGCACTCAAATATAACCTAAATGTATATCAATAAACATGCAAACACACACACACTGCTCTAATAAATAATACTGAAGGACTCTTAAAAATAGACACACAAAAGATCAACATGCCTTTGATGTGAGGAACTGCAAAGTTATCTTAAAGCATAAGTTATATGCATAATAATAATGAGAAGAATCAATGAACTCCAAAAGATGTTTACTTGTTAGTGCACACACATACTGTTATCAAAGCCAAAGAAACAACAATGCATGCAGTCAGAATACATTCAAAACAAGCAGTTACATCTGGATGCAGAACCTATATTCATTAACCAATATACATCTTCAATCAATTTTGCACTAGAGATGCTATAAACCAGCTAACGTTATGTGTTCTTATCTTAATGTCATGAAGGATCTTGGCGAGCAAGGCCAAAAAATGTGAAAACACTGAATAGATCTGCACGACTCTCACGTTTTTTTACTTCTACATCGCATGCCATATGCTATTTAACTCATAATGCATTTATTCCTAAATACATAACACAATTCACATCATAAACGGATTTAAATGCAGTGCTAGCTGTACTGCTAACATTTAGCTACAGTAGTCCCTTTGATTGCTACTGCTTGCCTCGCTATGAGTTCATTCTGAAATAAATAGCAACAGAACAAAAACAGTTAGAGAAATCACAAGGTTAGAAAAATATATTCACGTGTTTGCTGTTGTTGTGCTTACGTACAACTAGCCAATGCCAACAAAAACAATAAACAAGGCTCAATGGTATCCAGACGCACGTGATAACAGACTAATTTTACTAAATTAGCATAAACGCGCTACATCTTTATTCGGCTCTCTGTGTCTGACCACCGCAAGGCAAAGTATTCGTGCGCTTTTTCGCGTTTATTTGAATACTATCGTCGTGCGCGCTAACGCGGTCAGGCTTTCCTTAGCAACAGCGCGGGCCGAGCCGAACAGATTTCACCTGATCCTATCATGTTAAAGCGTAGCGCTGACGGATTAAATCATTCCAAGTGCAAGGGGAGTCTACAATAACATTCTGACATTAATGTGGATGCTTACTGTATACTTACTGAGATATTTTTCGATGTTTTCTTATTCGTGTTGGATAAAGAGGCTGAGGCGGCGGCGGCTTTTTCCCTGCACACAGGAGTTCGCTGCCTCTCGCGCACGCATCCGTCCAGAGGCGCGTCCAGCCAATCAGCGTGCGCCTGCGCGAGCCGCTCTCGCGCCAAAAACGGCCTCACGCATCACACCGCCACCTAAAACAGCAGATTTTGCAGGATGTTTCAGATATTTTAAAAATATCAACATTTTTTCACACATTTTTAGAAAAATACATATTTTCGAAGAAAGGTATGCGTGAGTGCCTCTGCATAAGGCTTGAACGTGATAGCGAATATGAATATATATATATATATATATATATATTCTCTTGGTCGGCGTTACGTCACAAATCATGTGACCTGCATAGCAACAAGCCGCCGCCGTGTTTGAAGGGTAAAACAAACCGAAGGCAATCAAGGCAAAGCCCGAGGAAAATCAAAAAGGTATCTATTCACAGAAGTTTTGTTGTGGATTATGTCAGTTATGGATACTAACGGACTACTTTGTATTAATGATGAATGATATCTGTTTATGCGAATGTATGTCTGTGGTGAGAAGTGAAGTGAATGTAATAATAAAACACTCATGTAAAGCTCTTTGTGACTAACGTTAGCTAACGTTACATGTATGTGAAAGGCGCTAGCAGCTATACAAATACAGATCTTCTTTCTTCTATTACAGAATGTCTTATCAATATATAGAAAGTCTACTTGCGCCTGCATTGACCAGGTACCACAGAAAGCTGTCGCTTGTAGGTTTAACGTTACAATCTTGTCCCTATCGACATCCAGCTGAGTCCTGGGAGAACAACCCAAAGGCATGGCCCAGGCTCGAGTATCCAGACATATTGCAGTCATGTTTAAATACCCATCAAGCGTCGATTACATTAACTGTTCATTTAGAAAAAAAAAATGTTTATTCAAAAGCACTGTGTTACACAATGGCTGTAATGAGCTCAGTCTGTCAGTGGCACAGCTTGTACAGTGTCAGTGAGGGACACGGTTTTTTCAAAAAAGCAAAAATAGACTAACTGCAGAAACGTATCTTATTCCCCACACAACTAGTGCATTTCATTGTTGCTTATCAGTGTAGAGCTGCCGACCATTATGCATAGCAATGTCATAACATAGCAACAGAAAATTGAGTGGCCATCTCTGCAGTGGTATTATTTTGTTATTCTTTGATTTGCCGAATCATTGCTAATTTTTTAGGCATGATTCTCGGCAGTTTCTCGACATATCTGCGCTCATTTGTCTTCCGCTTCGTGTTGCTTAATGGCGAGCACTTGTTTGTTTTACCCTTCGCCGCGGTTGCTATGCGCGCGCAGTGCATTATGGGAGTAAAAGTCCCGGATGTCCGACCTCGAGAATATATATATATATATATATATATATATATATATATATATATATATATATATATATATATATATATATAAAGGCTTTTTATAGTTTTTATAAAAACAATGGTTTTATAAATGTATGAGAAAAAAACATTTTCGAGAAAAGTACCGTTCCAGGGATTGACTTGAGTGTCAGCCAATCAGGTATCCTCTAAACGCACAACAAAAGCGTTAGCGGGAAATGTAAACCAATCAGCGTCCGCAGTAGGCGGGGACTGTGTTTACCCCAGCTATTTATATTATCTCCCTTCAGTTCTCACAGTCTCACCGACGAGTGTGTGTGTGGCGCAGCACGGTCAGAAATAGTCGGTAGGATGTCCAAAGAGGTAGGTTGGTTTTAAAAAACGTATTTCGTTTTGTTTCATAAAAGCTATGTAACCGTAATGTGCTGAACGTTTTCTGATTTAACTCGGATCTCCTTCGTAGTTCTTTGTTAATGCAAATAGCGTGTTCACCCGCCATTTTAACTCCCTGTGCACACACAGGCTGCGTGCTTGCATAGAAGGTCGTGTTCTTAAAAAATGCATTTTCTTTGTTTTAACTAGTTACTGGATATAACTCGGATAGTTTGCTTTAATTTATTATCTCGATTGTTTTACTGAAACAAAGTTGCTGTTAATAAGTGGGCCGCATTGTCAGGCACCAACATGGCGGAGGTGTTCGTTCACCTCCCCCCAAATAGAGCCTGTTTCCTCCGGGTTTCGCGATGCTTCTCGAATGAATTAAGTTTAATATCCGCTGTAGAATAATACGCACGATGTACTTACTGTTTCAATGGTACCGAGTTGTAAGGGTTGATATGTTTTCAGGGCCAGCCACGTGAGCCTGAGCAGCTGCGGAAGCTCTTCATTGGAGGGCTCAGCTTTGAAACCACAGACGATAGTTTGCGGGAATATTTTGAGCAATGGGGCACCTTGACGGATTGTGTGGTAAGTTCCTAATGTCTTATCTACAGTGGTGTACTATATGGATTGTCTACCCATAATCCAACACGAAGTATCAGGGCCATCGCTATGAATTCTGGGCCCTGTGCACTGAATTTGCTATGGGGCCCCATCAAAATCACATAATGGGGTGTTTGTTGTGATTTGCAAAATCACTGAGGTAGGTCAGAGCTGGGGGTTGTGATCGGACCCCCCTTGCCATGGGTGCTTTTAACCCTTATTCTTGTTTATGTGCTGCTGTAGGTGATGAAGGATCCAAACACCAAACGCTCCAGAGGCTTTGGGTTTGTCACTTATTCCAACATGTGTGAGGTCGACGCTGCTATGGATGCACGACCCCACAAGGTCGACGGTAGGCTTGTGGAGCCTAAACGAGCCGTGTCTCGAGAGGTAAGCATTAACACCCCAATCCTTTGTAATGCAAAGCCTTTTTGAAAGATTGCAGATGCCTAACTGCATGCATTGGTTTCAGGACTCCAACAAGCCATTTGCTCACACAACTGTGAAGAAGATCTTTGTGGGTGGCATTAAGGATGACACTGAGGAGCACCATCTTCGTGATTACTTCAAAGAGTTTGGCAAACTTGAGGCCATTGAGATTATGGTTGACCACAAGACCGGAAACAAAAGAGGCTTTGCCTTTGTTACGTTTGATGACCATGACGCCGTTGATCGTATCGTCAGTAAGTGCTATCAATCCAGTGTCACTTGTAAGGTTTTTTTTATGTATATATAAATTAACACTGGTATATCTTCCCCTTAGTTCAAAAATACCACACTGTGAATGGGCACAACTGTGAAGTCAGAAAAGCTCTGTCTAAACAAGAGATGCAAAACACTGGCATGAACATGAGAGGCAAGTGGTTAAATGTTTTTTTTTTTTTTCTATTTTAACGTGCTTGGTTGTATAAGACTAACATTTTAATCTGTAGGCCGTGGTGGTGGAGGAGGAGGTGGAAACTTCAACAGATATGGCAATAATGGCGGCTACAACAATGACTTTGGAGGCAATGGGGGCGGCAACCGTGATGGATATTTTGGAAGAGGTATGTGCCTGAGTGGATGTTGAAGTGTTTAAATGGTCAATTGAAGTTTGTTTTGACAGCAATTTTTCACAATCTTTCTCAGGAGGCAGAAGTGGTGGAGGTGGAGGTGGTTATGGAGGTGACTGCTACAACAATGGATTTGGCGGCGGAGATGGTATACAGTGGTTTCTTAGTTCTTTAAAAGTATAATTTAGTAAAGTGTTCTGTTAATGCTACAGGGGGCCTATTATGACTTTTGAATTATAGTCGGTGTTAATGTCACAAAGCGGACCATTAGAATATAATTTAAAATAATTCCTGCCTATGTAAATTCAAGTGGTATGGGGGTGGGGAGGGGTGAGGTCCTGGTTAGAACGCTTTGAGTGCATCAGGCAATGACTCCGAAGTGCTGCTGTAGCTTCAAGTTATTACACCTACACATTAATAACTTATGTTGAAGTCTTTATAAATTGCTGGACCACTATAAAATCTGCAGAATTTACACTTCGATTGAGACCATATCGTTTCCCATACATTGACTTATTTGTTGTGCTCGCCACATAGATTTTCTAAAAGGCGTTGATTTTGTAGAATAAACATGAGCCCTGTATGTTTCAAAATTGAAACCCATATGGGTGTTTTATAACTATTTCTGAAGGAAACCGGCAGTTTTTAGAAGATTTGGATGTCATCTTGCATGTAATGTTTGTTAGCTTTATGTACAGCTGTCACCAGGGAAACCTCAATCTCTACCACTCCAACAGCAGAGAAAGAATTTGCAAATATGCTGCCAACGGACTATGGTACCTTTTTTATAAATTTAATTTAAACCGTATAATTCTCACTACAATTAATGTTATAATTTAAGGAACAAACTACATATTAGTTACATGCATCTGTATGTGGTAAGTGCAGTTATTTAAGAGGTTATAAAATGTAAAGTTTCATTCCAATATAAAATGTCATTTTAGCCAAAAATAAAGTTGCCACGAATGTCTTTCAATATCTGTGCGTGCAAAGGTTCTGAGCGATCCTCTTGTCCCATATTCTCTGGGTCTGAATCTGGCTCAAACCCAGAACTAATCGAGCCGTTTGTGCCAGACTGGGTAGAGAGAAATTGTAATAAAAAAAATAAAAAAAAGAGCACATGTTTTAGTACACCAAAACAAAATCTAGACTTTGTAAAAGAGCATAATAGGACCCCTTTAACTTTTTATTCCTGTTGCTTTCTCCAGGTGGTTATGGTGGTGGTCCTGGTAACTATGGTGGAAACCGTGGATATGGAGGTGGTGGTGGAGGAGGACATGGTTATGGCAACCAAGGCGGTGGTTATGGTGGTGGTGGTGGCGGCGGCAATGGCAGTGGTGGCTATAATGACAATTACAACAATGGCAATGGAAACTTTGGAGGTGGTGAGTAGATGCCAGGCTGAATTCTTAGTCCATACAAATAACTTGAATTGTCAGCAGTAACCAGGTATGTGGTTTTTAAATATCAATAGGCAACTTTGGAGGTGGTGGCGGCGGCGGAGGTGGTAACTACAATGACTTTGGCAACTATAACAGCCAGCAGTCCAACTATGGACCCATGAAAGGGAACTTTGGAGGTGGTGGAGGAAGAAACAGTGGCCCCTATGGTGGTGAGTTCTTAATAATAGCCTTTTACATTTCCCTTTTGGTTTAAGTCTCCTTTTTATAAACAACTTAATCTAAATTACATGAGATCTGTTTTAGGTGGCTATGGTGGTGGATCTGGTGGTGGATATGGAGGTGGCTCTGGTGGCAGACGGTTTTGAGTTCAGAAAGGTTTGTTTTAAAATTAATTTACAGATGGCTTGTTTTACAGATTAACAATCCCAATATATAGTCTTGGACTGAATGCTCATTGCTATACTATAACCTTGCTGTACATCTGGTGTAGAAACAAACCTCAGGTAGTGTGCAGCTTAACATTTGTTGTTCATATTGTTCAACAGGACTGAGTGCTTTAGGAGAGGAGAGCGAGAGAAGTGACAGGGCAGATGCAGGTTTACATCCCTAGATCTGCTCAGCCAAACAGGTTTGGCAGATTTACAGCTGCCACCAGAAGAAGTGTACAGTAGCGCTATCATGTGTGGGACATCATGAACTTGTCGTCATGCAGACTTATTTTATATTGTCTATGGAAAAAGCATTCCAATGAGGTTTTATGTAGAATTATTTTGAGTCTTTATGGATTTTTTTTTTTTTTATGTAACTAATCAAGGTGAAATAAAACATCCTTTGTTTTTGTTTTTTTAAAAAAGCTGTGCGTTTTAGTCATGTTTTCTGGGGGTTTTAGTGTAGTACACTAACATTTATGGGAGCTCCTTAAAGCCTTTTAAGTAGAAAGTAAACTAAAGACTGTCTTCTGGCTCTTAATAACTATAAACTTGTTCTCTAAAGTTTACATAAGGTAAATGGTCAAAACTGGTTTAAGAAAAAAGCATAGGCTGTTTAAAGCAAATGCTTAGCGTAGTGTGGCTGCAAATCAGTCTAGCCATGGGAGCAAACTGAGAAAGGAGTAGCAAGATCATCGCCCTGTGAAGAAGCAGGGAGTACAGGGCGCCACTCAAAGACTAGCAGGCAGCGCTTTTAGAACTCCTGTAGGTAAGAACAGACTTCTCAACTACCGCTGCTAATTGTAAAACAATTTTATTAGCAGAAGCTGTACAGTTAATGTCAACTTCCCCTTCAGTGTGTGTGTGTTTCAAGGGAAGTAACTGCAGTCAGCATAGTTTGGTGCACAAGATTTTGTAGAACTTTTAAACCCTTTTTAATGCATGCCCACTGGTTTTTCCTGATTTCTATATTTTACGTGCTGACCATGTTATGCTTTTTTTTTTTTTTTTTTTAGGATCTGACAAGTGAAAATCATCTCTTGACATGAAAAGGCATTTGTCTTTCTAAACTGGTGAAATGATAAAAGGTACTTGCTATTTTAATGCAAGATCTCGTTTACAATTCCAAATTTAAGCGTTTACTTTTTTCCTTTTTTTTTTTTTTTTATAGGACCAAAATGGAGCTGAAGAGACTTATTTTATTGCAAATTATTTTCTTACCCTTTTTTTACCAATAAAATTTTATGCAAGAAATTGTGATCCTGTCTTGTGTAGAACTCATTTACTGAAAATGTTTGTCTGTTGGACATAATACTGATTCTGTTTTAGACCAATGTTTTAATGTACAAAAGTGTTTAGGCAAATAAGCTTTGCATAGCCTAACAAGTTTGGAAGTGTTTTCTTAAAGCTCTTTGCAATTTTTGTAGTTATACAGTCCACACTACTTTGGCAAAAAAAAAAGTTGATATCTTAAGTGATTAAAGTCTTTATCCATTCATGACCATTTATTGGAAGTAGATAATTCATTGTTCATAGTTGTAGGAACCAAATGAATTTAGTTGTCCATCTATGGGTCACTTAAAAAAATCAGTTCATTCACCCTCCAGGGCTGTATTCCGCGGCACCAAGTAAATGTTGCCATCATTAGTTTGTTGTAGTGAATACTCATCAACTGAATAAGGCTGTCCCTCCTCATCACGAAGCTGTGAAAACACTTGGGTGTAAAGATCTGAGAGCCGACACTTGATAATGGCAAGGTTTTGCTGAAACTCCAGTCTCTCTCTGGTTAAATGTTCTCTTTGGCCTCGAAGCTGTCCCAACTCGTTTTCTAAATGCACTATGTTCTCCATCTTCCGTTTGCGGCAGTTCTGAGCAGCCACTTTGTTCTTCCCACGTCTGCGAATGTCCCTCACAAGTGCCAGCTGAGCGTCGTTCAGTGTGAATTGGGTCAACAGCTCATTGAAGTCATCCACCGGTAGGTTCACTATCTTTTGCAGTGAGAATGGGATTTTGAGAGCGTGGGCTCGCCGCTCATCTCTGCTCAGGGGTACAGGAACACTGCTGGACTTTTGCTTTGGGTACATAGATTGATATGACCCCAGTCTTGTTAAACCTGAGCTGTTCAGTTGTAGATCATGCAGAGCTGTGGGTAAAACTGGTTGTTTCATTGATGCAATTGGCTGGTAAGTCTGCTGGTTGATGGGTTGCATGTTTGCAGCTGTGGTATAAGAAGTTCCAGGGTATGAACTGTAAGACTGCTGGTAGTCCACAGACCCAAGCAAACTTGGCCGCATGTGATATTGCTCCCCCATACTTTCACTTTCGATGTAGCCCATTGTACCCTCTGCAGGTAAGTACGAAGGTACTCCATGCACTGCATTCTCAGGAGAGGCAAGCGGTGGGCTTGAACCAAGCGACAAACCGGAATCTGACTCGAGATCATCTCCACAAGCCGGTTTGATTTGTCCTGTGCAGTGAAGGTTGATAACACTGTCTTTCACAATTCCATGACCGCGTGTCGTCATGTTCATGTGCTCCAAAAGACTCATGAGAGGTGGATGAAGAGCCTGCGTGTTCGAAAGCATTCTTGAGGAACCGTGGCTGCCAGGGACAGGGAGGCTGTAGTGCATGTCCATGTGTGGGTTCAAACGCTGATAGGGTGGCATCATTTCAGGGTATGCGTTTTCATAAACACCAGCAGAATGGGCACCACTAGTGGCTGGAATGGAGTCTGGCTGTGGCTGACTCATCCCGATCCCCCCTTGAGAAACCATGGGCTCCATGGACAGGTATGGAATAGCTTCGAAGGGATTCTCATTGGGTACCTCAAACTCCTGTGGCAAAAATAATGCTTTAATAACAAGAACTTCCAGTTTCACTCAAACTTGACCTTGGAGGTGATTCAGATTCAATTATTTTACAATAAAAACTAGTAAAGTGAAGGTTTTTAGTTGATTTGTGCTGCAGAGGAGGGTTGTATTAAGTTATCTGCTAACTACAGGACCAGCCCACCTGGGTGAAAGTGCCACCCGTAGCTTATGCAGGTCTTACTTAGGAGCGCTCAGGTTTCATGTTCGAAACAGATGGTCATTGTGCTATGCAGGGGGCTGTATACAGCACTCACCCTCTTTCTCTGTCTTTATCCTCGCATCACTCAATTGGCCCATTGTTGCAGATCATAGCTCAATGTGTGTGTTTACAAATGATTCCCGCATTAGAAAAATGTTATAAGGCCACCATTTCATTAAGACTCTAAAACGACTGGCTGTATCCGGCCACAAAATAATCAAACATTTTCTTGAGTTTTGTCATTTGTGCATGTAAAAGAGGAAACTTGGTGGGTTGTTCCAGTGTACCCACCTGAAGTTCTGTGATGGCCATCAGTTCCTGCCAGGCCACATCCATCTCCAAATGCTGGGGGGAACGATGTGCCCGGAATCCAGTGACATTGGTGGACACCTCCCCATGCAGTCTTCCAGGGTTTGCCAGTCCCTTTAAATTAGTATTGTACGCAATACATTTTTAGTACTTTTGTAATTTAAATGTCTTGAAATGTTTGTTAAAATATATAATTATTTAAAATCCTTGAAACAAGATAGATTTACTGCATAAGACTTGTTTTCAACCACACACGCATATATATGTATGTGTATATATATATATATATGTGTATGTGTATATATATATATATATATATGTATATATATATATATATATGTATGTGTGTGTGTGTGTGTATGTATTTTTATATATTAATTCTTTTTTCAAGTGTTTTAAGAATCCAGTAAAAAGTCTCCTAGTGAAGTAAGACATTACATATCTGTTAAAAAATGTTTGTTTTTAAATATTTTTCTTTGCTGAAAAGGTCAAGAAAGTACTAATTCAGCGTATTAAGAAGTATATTTTGCAGGGTACAAATAGATTTTACAGCATTAATTTATTCATTTAAAAATATATATTTTCTTACTGGGAAAACAGCTAAATTATATATATATCTATCTATATATATATATATATATATAATATATATATAATATATATTATATAATATATATATATATAATATAATATATATATAATGTTTTTTTTCTCATGAAGATACTGACCTCACAGCTGATCCTCAGGGGAAGTACACTGTTGATTGCTGAACACATTCAGGACAGACCCCAGATGCAGTGAATCAGTCTAAAACATGAAAAGAAATCAGAAACTTGATTTGTAAAGCCAAATGCATTTGTAGAGTTAAAAATAAAGAGGAAAAGACACAAACAATGCAAGCGTTCACATAACAGGTCATATTTATTTATTTTTATTTAACCTTTAAACAGATAAGTCAGTTGAGAACCAGTTCTCATTATAATGATATATATATATATATATATATATATATATATATATATATATATATATATATATATAGGTCAGCTGTGACTGCATGCCAACAATTTTAAAAACAAATTTAGTCCGACTTGACTTTCTACGCACCCATAAACGGACAATGATGTCACTCTGAAATGGCCAAAAATTTACATTAACCATAAGAATATATCTTGTTTGAAACTGTTTCACGTTTCCGTTCCCATGTGCTCCATTTGTCATATTGTGTGACTGGACATGAAGTTTCGTTGGGCTGGATTTGTCCTATCAGCTGGCATTGTGAACAGTAATGTCAACCCTTGATAAGACAATCTTTTGGGAGCCAGCCTGCTCTCCAGTAAACGAAGGCAGGGGTCTAACCACAGACAGAATGTCAGGAAGACTTTCTCAGCATACTCCCTCACGTCGAAAATAACTGAATTAGTTTACATTTACGCTTAATATGCATTAGTAATCATTCTCATTACCACTAAGTTTAACTATATCATTGTGTAACACAAATTAAACTTGTTCCTTATCTGATTGTTTGCTTTTTTTGTGGTGCTATATTAAAGCCTTTTATACACAACATCCGTTTTAAACTTTAATGTTGGTTTCCTGTTAAATTGGACTTTTTTTACAGTAAAAACTATGCAGCTACAATAATAATTTTACATTCGAAATGTCATTGTTACTATTTGCAAGTGTAAGAATGAGAAAAACTTATCTTTTTAATTCAAATGAACAATTATACAAAAGAATGAAAATGTAATATAATTTAGAAAATGTTATATAATTCAAGAGCAGTTTTTAGCTAATTGTAAATATATATGCACCGCCTGATTGAACTGTCATGTAAACGTTTGACAGGACGCGGCAGCAATAATGTTGTAAAACATCCAATGGTTTGGCAGTATTTAACAAAAAACGTCTTTCCTTTTGTCATATTGAGGGTAAAGAAACATATATCCTGCCTTTACCGCGATGTCTAGCTTATTTCCTTTGACTAGTTTCTGAAATTATGAGGGGACTGGGCTGTGGGACCGGCCTCCCATTTCAACATCAGCTGTGGTACTAACCACTGTACCAGTGCACATGAGCAAACAGTAAGCAAGAAAACCACTTTTATTTTTTTTACCTTTATTTAATACATTTGTCTCTCTCTCTCTCTTTTTAAACATTACTCTGAACCATGTTATCACAATATTTGTGATAATCAAAAAATGACAGCAGTGTGTTGCATCTAATGGAAAATAAAGAAAGATTTAGACCAAACAAAAGTTATAAAATTATTTTAAAAATATTTTTTTTTTTTTTACATTTTTAATATTTTTTGAACAAAATTCACATCTTGTAAAAATGATCTCATTATAAACCCTCAATAATTTAGGGGTGGGGGAGTAACACTTTTATAATATTTGACAACTTCTGTATTGAGCTTCTAAAGCAAAAAAAAAAAATAATAATAATAATTTACACACCCTTCACATTTTATGTGTCCTTAGTTCATAAAGACACTTAATGACAAGAATTATGACTCAAAAACTTTCAGATTCGATAGAGAACCAGAATTGTACAATATCTGTCAACAACTGCCATATTTACTGAAGAAACAACAAACCCTCAAAGAAGATGAAAAAAACTGTACCTTATTAGCATGTCCTTAAGCACTAAGCTCAGATGAAAAAGTCTTCACAATATCATATTCACAAAATCCTGAGAGCAGTAACCACTGACCCCTGTGTTGAACTGAAGAGTGAAAGAGTTTGCTGCATGCTCTTAGTTTTGATCTACAAGTGTGCGTGCGCTCAACCTGTCTTTCTCTCTCATTCACCCGTTCTCCCACTCACCCTGTCTGCTTTTGGCTGTCACTCACAGAGATGGGATGGGTCTAAGGGCGATGCAAGCAGGTTTCCTGTAAAGCACCCACACTTTTTACCCTCCTAAATGCAACACTTGCACTTTAATATGTTTAAACGCCTGATGGCTTCCCAAACCAAACACAGACTCGGACCCTTCAGCTTGTGGTTTATGAACAAGTGATTCACATCCACAGCTTTGGTGTGTACGTATCCTAAAATCTATCAACAAAAAAAAACACTTCCTTAATAAGAACTTTGTTTCATGGCATGCAAAAAAGAACCAAGGTGTTCATGTAAAGGAAAGCCACTGTGAGGCATGTGGTTTGAACACAGACACTACAAGCAGGAGCACCTGGAGTTAAATCTAGGATTGCTTTGCGGAGAAGGGGCTTTTTTCTGACTTGCTTTAGTAGGGATGGAATGTACACCTTCAACAGGTAAGAAAGGCCGCATTGTTCCTGTATCTGCCGCTCAACCACAGACAGTGAGCAAAAGTGGATGCAGGGGGGACGGGAGGGTGGAAGAGCGTGTCTTACATTGCAAGTGACCATTAGAGTCTTTGCTGAAGTCCCTCTGTAGTCAAACACACACGGGACAATCAGTACGATTGTCAGGTGAGGTGAAAGGATGTTTTCTCCTTGTTCATTTGAAGTGCTTAATTTTATTTGACCGATGCCTTATCGCGTTACACCCAACCTCAGGTGCATGACAGTCCACAATCATTCGAAACAAATTATTGTCTAGGTGTGCAATCGCCCTTCTGGGCAAGAAATCTTAATTTCCCATCAATAATACACTCTTAAAAAGATTCCAAAAGAAAGTTTTCACAGTGATACCACCATTTTTTGTTCCCCAAAGAACCCTACAGTTAACAGTTCTTAAAATATACATATATTTTTTTAGTGTGAAGAACATTTTAATAATCCAAAGAACCACTACGACGTACCTTACACTATTAAAAATAAAGTTTTTTAAATTGGTATCTATAGTTCCACGAAGAACCTTTAACATCCACGGAACCTTAAAAGGTTCTTTATAGTGAAAAATGGTTCTTTGGATTATTGAAATGTTATTCACACTAAGAAAAAATGGTTCTTTTAAGAACTGTTGACTAAAAGTTTCTATATCATTTCTGTGAAAACTTCCTTTTGGAACTCTTTATTTTTAGAGTGTATGGACAATGGTTCCATGGATGTACAAAGAAACTTTGTATTTAAGAGAGTGGAAGAATGATTTTTTGTTCCCCAAAGAACTGTAATCAGCTCCTAAAAGAACCATTTATTTCTTATTGTGAAGAGCATTATAACAATCTAAAGAACCTTTTGTACAATGGAAAGGTTCCATTGGTGGTAAAGGTTCTTCATGGAACCGTCAAGGCCAATAAGTGAATCAACATTGACAAAGTGACAAAGTAATAAGAAATAGTAAGTTGTGAATAGAAACTGTTTATCAAAACGCATGATAGCGGTGTGCCTGTGGTTTTCTAGATACTTGTTCATGCTTGTCTTTTTACGATGCGGTGTTTTCATTCCCACACATTAATATGTTTGTATGTAAATGCACCATTATGATGGACGTAGGTGGCTGACAGCGTCCAAAGAGGTGGGTGCCTGCCAGGAACCAGAGAGACGGGACTTCCCAAGCCTTGATTCCTAGCACCCACCCACCCACCCGATTCAACCACCTACAAACACACACATGAAAACAGCCTGCTATTACATACACCACAATGGTTTGGGATTTGGTGTGTTCCAACCTAAACAGCAGTTCTGACTCTCTCTGCATATAGTTCAGGTCACCGAGTCGCTCGAACAGTTCTATATCTCACTGGTGTGTAACCTTTCTGTCATTTTCATCTATTTATTCTTGTCATTCATTGTTTAGTTTAACATGTTAGCTTGTATTTTTGTATTCATTACACTCGCTGCCACGTTGTGGGATCGTGATGCTCTTAACCCTTTTTGGTTTGACCAAAGGAAGTGAAACAGCTTCTTGACAACATCTTGACCCATCCAACTATTCCTATTCTTCCTGCTTCTGATAGGTAGGAGGAAACTCACAGGATTTGTTTTAGAAGGAACACAGAAACTCATTGGTTTCTAAAGGTAGTAATGTTTTCTATAACCCATGACAATAACTTAATAGGTAAAAATAAATAATATATACACACACATAGTTTTTTTTAATTACACACAGAATAGCATATAATATATTCATATATCTATTTATTTTGCATAAATAGAATTTTGTGTGTAAATATAATATACACACACACAAAATTCAGCTTTGCATCAGAGGAATAATATACATACATACCTATACATCTATCTATCTAACTATCTATCTATATATATATATATACACACACACACACACACACATATATATATATTTATAACATCACTATCAAAGTGTCATTAGCCACCAGCAAACATGAGAACATGTTTTGAGTTACACTGAAAAACCTCAGAAGCAACTTATGATGGGAGCATTTGTGTGTTTGGTTTGTGGTCCATTGGGAAAAATCATCCAAGCCTACTGCTGGGAAAAGTGGAAAATTTGTGTATGAGTAATCAAGAGTAATGTAATTTCATCCAAATGCAAAACATATATACTCTAGCAGCACTCAATTAAATAAATGACATTCTCTTGAACCTCAAATATTGTATATTTTTAATAAACAAGTTTAATTCAACTACAGGCCAACCACAACTACAGGATTTTGAAATATTTAAGACAAATAAAAGTTATGATGTAAAACGCAGAAGAATCCACACAATTTCAAGCCCACTCCTGCAGGCCAAATAACCAAATTGTCAGATTGTCAGATTTCCCCGCTTGCATGCCCTTGTTGGCCCCACTGTATGGTATATGCTTTATTGTGCAATAGAGGAGGCCGGGTGACTTAAAGTAAGCAGCAATACTGTACACAGCTCCCCTCAACCACCGTATCATGCCAGAAACCACAACAGTTAGCATGAGCACCTAGACAAGCTTTTATCAGCGCTCAGCAGAGCTTCCGCCACTCAACATCCCCTTTCCTCCACTCTCCTCTCCATCTGCAGCCTTAGGCACCAACCACAAGGGCAGCACCTCTCTCACACACCCATCCCCACACTGGGAAACCGACGGGATACAGAGACACTTCCATGTCCAACACTCATCACTCATTATGACCATCACTGCCCTTCTGATATGGTGTGAAAAAGATAAGTGGACACATACTCTGCCGTGACCACACAGATAAAGATGTTATTGTGAAAGCCATCCGATTATCTTTTTATCTGAAGCACTATTGAGACACAGTTGCTATGCGCAATGATACTGTGGGTGCTGGTTCCTCATTTGGAGAACTTCAGGTATAACGATTGTTTGGTGACAAATATTCTCCTAAACTGAGTTCTGAGAAGATCAGCTCTGTTGAAAATATTTCCACTGTACATTTGATTGAACACTAGATGAACCATAAAGGCAGTGCTATTTGAGGAGTACTTATCATTTATTATATTATTAATTAATACAGAACTAATAATCATTTAGTAATGAATTCATAATAAATCAACTGCTGAGCACTGTAGGTCATATGTATGTAATAAAGAAAAAATGACATACTGCAAGAACAACAAGCTCTAAACAGCTGCAACTATAAACACAAATATCTACTATAAACACACCCATATGAAATACTTCTATATATACAGTCATGGTCAAAAATATTGGCATCCTTGGTAAATATGATCAAAAAAGGCTGTGAAAATGTATCTGCATTGTTAATCCTTTGATCATTGTTGATCTTTTATTGGATAATGAGAATTTAAAATGGGGGGAAATATCATTATGAAATAAATGTTTTTTCTCTAATACTCATTGACTACAATTAACAGCACCCTTTTATTTAATACTTTTTGAAACCTCCATTTGCCAGTTTAAGAGGTCTACAATATTCTGCTATAATGCCTGATGAGGTTAGAGAACACTTGACAAAAGATCATAGACAATTCCTTCATCCAGAATCACTCCAGACCCTTTAGATTCCCAGCTCCATGTTGGTGCTTCTTCTCTTCAGTTCTCCACACTCCTTGTCTATAGGGCTCAAGTCAGGGAACCGAAATGGCCATAGCAGAAGCTTGGTTTTGTGCTCAGTGACAGATTTCTGTGTTGTTTTTAAGGTTTGTGTTTGGATTATTGTACGGTTGGAAGATCCAAACACGGCCCATTATAAGATTTCTAACAGTCAGTCACTTTTTATTTTTTATCTGTTGGTATTTGATAGAATCGATGATGCCCTGTGTCTAAACAAGATGTCCAGGACCTCCAGCAGAAATATAGGCCCACAACATAAAAAATACTGCAGTATACTACATTGTACACATGGGGTACTTTTTATCCCTGTGTGCACCAATCCCATCTTGAGTGTTTGCTGCTAAAAAGCAAATTTTTTAGTTTCATCTCACCATAGAAGCCAGACCGATTTAAAGTTCCAGTCATGGCTGATAACTGAATATGCTTGTTTTTGGATGAGCTATGATAATCTTTCTTGTAACACTCCCAAACAACATGTGGTGATGTAGGTGCTGTTTGACAATTTGTTTTAAGGTTTTCTGACCCAGAGACTCAACTATTTTCTGCAATTCTCCAGCTGTGATCCTTGGAGAGTCTTTAGCCACTCAAACTCTCCTCCTCACCATGCATTAGGACGATATAGAACACACGTCCTCTTCCAGGCAGATTCGTAACATTTTATGTTGATTGGAAATTCTTAATTATTGCCCTGTTGGTGGAAATGGGAATTTTCACTGCTCTAGCTCTTTTCTTAAAGCCACTTTACTAATTTGTGATGCTCAATTATCTTTTGCTGCACATCAGAAATATATTCTTTGGTTTTTCTCATTGTGATGGTTGATAAAGGGCATTTGGGCTTTGTTTTCCCTCCTATTTATATTTCTGTGAAACAGGAAAGCATTGCTGGATAATTTCTTGTTCATAATCACCCTGGAGTGCTCAAAATTGTGAACATGAATGGGAATATACTTCAGAGAAATTTTACTCATAAGAATTTGCCAATAATTGTGTCCAACGTGTATTTGAGAAAAACATTTATTTTTTTAATAATGATATTTCCCCCTATTTAAAATTCTTATTATCCAATGAAAGGATACATTTTTATGATTGTTTAAAATAAAAGATCAAAAGGATTAACAACACAGATTAATTTTCACAGGCGCCTTTGATCATATTTATCAAGGGTGCCAATATTTTTGGCCATTACT